>NC_092801.1:2027898-2313165 GCF_918797505.1 Bemisia tabaci | reverse complement strand
TCAAGGTGGCTTGCGACCTCTGTGCGACGCATGTGAGAGGCGACGAGATGACAGGTGACGAGGGTCGAGGCACCCCAACCGCCAAATAGTGCTAATTACTCTGATTTTCAGGGCTCTTCGTATCTGGGACAGACTATAGAGTGCAGACGCTTAAAGACATTGACGAGATAAAATACTCTTGATTCAATTGGACTTTTTGCTTGAATCAAAAGGAAATCCGCCTAAACCAAGAAAGCTCGGCTCTTCGATTCAAGGAAAAATCGGATTAAATCTAAAGTATTTTTTCTTGTCAGTGTTAATAAGAGTCTGGACTCTAGATCTAAGCGATTTTTAATTTCCAGTGATCTAGAAATGTTGCGAACCTTTGAATTAAAGTCGCCCTTCGAGGTGCGAAATGAGTAACAGCGTCGCTCCCCTTGTAATCACCTTGTAGCACTTCCTCGGCGCAATCAAGACTAAACAACCCAAGACGAGAAACACGGCGACTCCGAAGGACATGAATGGGGAACCCTGTAGCGCGCGACGCGGACATAAAAACGCGCGGGCAATAAATAAAGTCGACAGAGGAGCCGACAAGCTCGGTGATAGGAGATCATTATAAATATTTAGAGGAGTCTAACCTCCAACCCGGTTGCACCCCTGCGCAAGGGGCGAGCCCGCCGCCGCACAGTGGATCCAGTCTATCAAAGAGGTCGCACAAGAAATTTCTCACCAAAACAGGGTGTTCACAAGTCCGGAATTTCTGGAAACGCCGGGAAAAGTGCTGCTTTTTTACGGGCGGTCCGGAAGTACTGAAAAAATGCGGAAATTCAGCAAAAAAATCCGGAATGTTCTTAATTTTTTTGTCATTTTCGTCTCAATTTGAACGAGATATTCAAATTTTGTCTATTGGAGGTATTGGAAAAATACCGATCGAGTCAATAAAAGAGGTCGCACAAGAAATTGTTGACCAATACAGGGTGTTCTCAAGTCCGGAATTTCTGGAAAGTCCGGGAATAGTCCTGCTTTCTACGGGCGGTCCGGAAGTACTGAAAAAATGCGGAACTTCCGCAAAAAAGTCCGGAATGTTCTTATTGTTTTGTCATTTTCGTCTCAATTTGATCAAGATATTCAAATTTTGTCTATTGGAGGTACTGATACAGTACTAAATTCTTCTGTTGAGGACAGAGCCGGATCCAGCACTTCGGCAACACCGAGTTCCCTCCATTTAAACCTATGGTGAATAATCGATTCTTGTCGGAGCACCTGCCCCCTCCGGCAGTCGATACATTTCGATAGGTTTAAACTGAGAAAAAACAATGTTGCCAATTTGGTGGATCCGCCAATGGTTGAGGAGGTACGGAATTTCTTGGGATCTTACTGAGAAAGTACTGTAAAAGTACAGATTTTTGGCCAGCCTGTTTTAGTAGACACCCTGCCAAAACTGCAGATATTGATGTTTTTTCTCTTTTTTTTTCTGCTGGTTTAATGGCTTCGTGTCTATTGCACCTTCAGCCAACTTTAGACAATGTTTAGTGTCCGTAGACATCAGGCTCCATGCTCCAGGCTTTTCTAATTTTCAGGGATTAGGGCCGAGGAGAATCTGTTTCAGCAGATCTACTCGTCAATTCCGTGAAAATTAGACGCCACCACCGGGATTCGAACCCGGGACTTATTGACCTAGAGTCAGACGCGCTGACCACTAGGCCAACCTGGCCGGCTGATATTGATGTTTGTCCCGTCACATTTTAAATCTCAAGGGGTTTCACCGGAAGGAAATTTCACGCGAAAACCAATGGAACTACTCCTAGAACCTAAAATTTTTAAAGTTTCCAAATTTAGTTCCAAATTCCGACTCACTGTGCGCCGCCCCGCGAACAAGGGGCGCTCCGATTGAGATGTCCGCAAACGCGGCGACGCATAATCGTCATCATAATATTTCCCCTCGCCCGACGGCCGAAACCGCGTATGTGCCCGCGGGACACGCGTGGCGTTACGCGGTTCCTGGCCCGGCGGCCTCCGTTTACCGCGGGCCATTGAAAATCACGGCGCATTGTGAGACCGCGATCGCTTTCAAAGAGGAGCCATTTATCTTGTCAGTTACCGTCCGAAGAAGAACGCCGTGTGAGCTTTTGCACGTTGCCGGATTTCCGTCGGTTTTTCATTTTATTTTTTATATTTCAAACCATTCACGTCACTTTCCAGGAATTTGAATGGTTACTCTATGTTTTATTTTATTATCCGGTCGGTACATCTATTCCGTTTAAGGGATCGTATAAGTCAGTTTACTAGATAATAGTCTAACAATTGTTTCTGACAATCAATTGAAATTTAACAAAAAAGCTCGTAAGAAACGGTTTAATTTAGGCAATGTAAGTGCAATAATATGAAAATGACAGAAGCATGGATTAAGGCTAGAGATTTGAGAGGTCATCAACATAGTAGAACGCTTAATTCTAGACTTAAGACTGAAGATTTAAATCTAGGACTGTTAATATGAAGTTTTGCTTCCAAGATGCGGACTAAGTGCTGGAAGGATATGTACAGTGCGTCACTATATTATTATACATTGTATTACAATTATTATTAATTAATTAATAAAATATTTTTTGAGACATGCTGACTATCCACCACCTTTTCCGAATATAATATTTGTAGTTTTAACTAAGCATGTTATAAAATAATGCAATGATGCAACGTTAAAAAATCACCAATCATGTTTCCAATCCCATGAAAAGGAATGAAAACATACCTTTATAATTGCCTTGGGGGGGGGGGGGGGGGGGGGTCGCAAGATAGACAAGACGGAGCATCACACGCCCCTCACTTCGCTGAGATTCGATGGATGATATTCTTACGTTCACTTTACTTGCTTGGACGATTCTGCTGTTGCTACCAGACCTCATCGATGATCGTGAAAATAGCGCGGGCCGCGCTATTTTCAGTAATCAACAATCATCAGCGGAATCGATGAGTCATTTTCACGAAATCGGCTGTCGTGTGATCTGGGCTTAAAACAGAAAGGAACCAAGGCACATCAGCTATTGCCAAATTTGATTTGGAAATGTAATTCTTTACAAGTAAGCGGTTTTGCGGATTTTCGCGCAAATTTCAGTGGATTTTCTCCATAGTACGAAGCGAATTCCCTAAAATTTTCAAAAGAATCCGCATAAACATTCTCTCGTAAAAAATTAAATTGTCTAGTTAACTTTGACAATAGCTGATGTGGCTTGGTTCCTTTCTGTTAAACGCGGTCCAAATGTTGTTCATTTGGATTGTATTATTTACTATCTGCACTTAAGATTGATTGACATTGAAATCAATCATATTTTGAAAATCGTCACACGTTGAATCCCTAATTTTACCCCCTTGCGGCCTTTACGCGGAATCAGCACCGACCGATATTTAGCTCAAGAGTCTGTAATGTTAGGATGTTTACACTTTTTCTAAGTTCAGTTTTATTTGTCACCTGTCGCATCCATGCAACGTTCTAAGTTTTTCATCCATCCTTTTCTTACACATTTCTTCCATCTCTCTCTTAAATTCTCAGTTTTCAACTTTTCGAGCCTCACTCCGATTTTTACAGATCAGAATTCTCATTTATGTTCTATTTTACGTTTGTGCCTAACTCATCATTATTTCTATTAATACTTCTGTTTCAGGATAATAATCAGCCCTTACGAAACCGAGAACCACATCCATTCTTTCACATTTTTCATCGACTGCGTCTTCTTCCACTCAGCGAGCCCCTCCAAGCCCAAAAGCAAAACAGACTGAAAAGTCGAAAACTGCCATCAATGCTCCCCCACAGGCCTTTCCCAAAGGCCGCGGCCGAGCTCCTGGTGATAATGTTGTCTCAGCTTTTAAACCTGAGCCTTAAGTTGGCTGCCGCCTCCCAGGCACAAGCAAAGCTGTTAATCCTGCGCCCACTCCTAACATCAATGGTGTGTCCCAGAACATGGCAAACTTAAATATTGATTTTCTCAAATTTGGTCGCATCGATGAGGATGAATTCATCAATTTTCCCATCCCAAATAAAAGCCGTGGGCGCAAGTTAAATCCCTCTGCATTGCTGCATAGCTGTGCGTGTTGATCAATTCCTGATTCAAGTGCTACTTTGAACTAAGTTAAATCACTTAACTTAATGTTTTTTGTAATTATTTACTTCGTAGTCAAATGTGAAATCAACCAATGCACGTAGTTCCTTTTAGCATATAGACGTCCATATAATCCACAGAAAATATTAAAATAAGGGGGGGGGGGGTGTCGGCTGTTAGGGGTCGTGCTGCCACTGCGGACGCAGCACAGCAGGCCGAAATTCGCCCTTGCTCGCGCTTTCTTAAGCTGAAGCTAGAATCTGAAGGTGAAGGTGAAAATGCAGATGCAGTTGAAGAAGAAGAAGAAGAAGAAGAAGAAGAAGAAGAAGAGGACGACGAAGAAAAAAAAATACAAGAGATGGTTATATGCCAAGAAGCACAACGACGTATGAAACAAGTAACAAACGAGTATACAAAATTTTGAGGTTCTAAAGGTGGTTCCATTCATTAGTTTCCTCGTAAAATTGAACTCTGGAAGCACCCCTTTATATTTAAAATTTGACGATGTAAACATCAAAATTTGCAGTCTTAGTCAATAATTTCTTGTCCGACCTCTCTGATTGACTCGATTCACCGTGCGGCATCGTGGGTATTGTATAAACATTGTGATGCTAATCCTGGAAGGCGATAACGCGTCGGGCATTAGCGCATTACCGCCCGGTTCAAATTCAAATAGACTCGACTCCCGGGAAATATTTTTGTGGCAGCTGTTGTTATTGTCAAATATTTATTGTGGCCATTGTTCTAGTGACAAGCGATCCTCGGGCCGACTCCAATTATCCCGCTCGTTACGAGCATTGTCCGCGGGCCGCCGCCCTTTGTCCCGCGGGCGTAAACAAGGCGATGTTCATTGCCCAATGCCCCACTCATTGCCCATCGCCCCACTCATTAACTTCTTTCACGGCACCGTTTTCCTGTTTTCTTCGCGCCCGGCCCCAGTCGCCGCTTAAACGACTTCATTTCGTGTGCTTAGGGAATACTGCCGTGCTAAGGAAAAACGCCGTATGAGCCTTCAGCCGTTGCCGATTTTCCTTTAAGATAATACGAATTTTCGGGAAAATGTCTGAATATTTTTCTTCCAATTTTTCGGACAATTTGTCGCAATTTCACCCAAAGTTTCTGAAAATTGTAGGAAAAATATGAATAGCTTTCCAAAATAAACATTTTATCGAAAGAAATTTGGCAACTCTTGAATGTGTATACGGCGTTCTTCTTTAGGACGGCAGAATAGGTATGTCTCTTCGCCCCATGTTGCCCAATGCACACTATCAAACTTTTCATTCAACTCCCGAATGCAACTTTCGTAATGAAAAGTTGAATAGTGTGATACTGACGCGAGAAATCGGTAATTTGATGAAAAAATGAACGGAAACTTGAATGTGACGTCACATTCAACTTTCGTTCAACTTTTCATCCTATTTTCGGTGCCAATTGAAAAATTTGTGTATGTTGATCGGAGAGGAATTGAATAAATTTTTTGTCGCACCCGGTCCCAAGTCACAGCTTACACGACATCATTTCGTGTGCTTAGAGAATCGGTAAGACGGAGCGAGATTTTTATTGAAATCATAAAAATGCCAATTTCTACGAGCCCCGAGGATAATTTATAAATTCAAAGTTTTGAGAAAAGATCTTTTCGAGAGATTTCAATGATAACCTCCATGCTTTTGTACAAAGAAGTTACGCGCAGGTGCGCAAATCCGTGAGAAAATTGTTTTATGATAAAGGGAAAGTGTGTACTGAAAAGTTGTGGAAAAACCGTAATAAGCTTATGTGAAACTCAAGAATTTAAGAGATACAATTCTTGATGTTACTGAAACCATCTTAAAAATTTCCACTTGAACACATGTATGTTGGCATGTCAGATCATTTTGTCATATTCCCTTCAATAATTTTTCATTCCATGCTCCTAAAGGTATTTTCGTGTGCAGTTCACGCATTAGTTTTCAGTCAAACACGAAAGTCAACACATTTGAGACACTTGCGAATTCGCCATTGGAAGCGGCCTCGTTCGATTGACCTATGTTTTCATCGGATGTCCTTTCCCAGAACCTTTTTACGAGCCATGTGATGTTTTATCAGGGCCATTGCTTCTAGCAATTCTTTGTCGGAATCCTGCCCTAATCGGTTCGCGTTTGCTCCTCGACACCACCATTAATTAGTCAATTTTTGGTGGAACCCTTGTCGCTTCAACGGCGGGGACCATTCGTCCAAATTAACGACTCAATTTCAATTCCCTCAGAAACCAAACACGCCCAGCCCTGCCACGCTCTTTATTATTCTCGCCACCAGTGTGCGTGGCGTGAATTGCGATTTATCGATTGTTATGCCATATAAACCTATGGAAAAGGATCGATTAACAGGGTGTTCGCAGCGAACACCTTAATAATCGATTCTTTACCATAGGTTTAAATGGCATAAAAATCGATATATAGCAATTCACGCCACGCCACTGCTCGCCACTCCTGTTTATTTTCAACCAGATTCGGCGGACAGAAACCTGTAGTTTTAAAACGCTCGGTTTTAATACTTCATGGCTTTTTTTTTATTGTCGAAAATCTTTTTCGGTAGGACTTTCATGCCCATCGGCGGCTCTGCCTCTGTGTTTGGGGATCGCATCTCACACATGTCTCCCAACAAGGAGGCAGATTCTAGATCAATTAATGGGTAGACGCAGAATACTTACTGACGTGATAGCGTCTAAGAGCAGTAAGTGTCAAGAGGTTGTTCCATCCCCCATTAGATTTGGCCCCCTATCAAATATGATCCATCTTTTCAGAAGTGATACAGTAGCATGCGAGACGTTCAAATATGGCGGTCATTTTGACTTAGGCCCCCCCAGAGAGGGGGGGCGGGGGGTCAAAGACAAAACCTTCAACTGCCTATAACTTTTGAACGAAAAATCTGATTGAGTTGAACTTTTTTTTAAATGAAAGATCTCAAAAAGATCTATCTGCTGATACCAGGAAAATTGAAAAAAAGTTAAATTTAATGCAAATTTTTAGCAATTTTTTAATTTTTTAGGGGACAAAATTTTCAATTTTGTCGTGTTTCGGCACCGCGCAATGACTCCACTAAAACAAAAACCAGTTTTTTAGATTCTACACTCAATTTCCTGTAAGATGCAAAAAACCGCATCTTGGGGAAACGTTTAGATCGCGAGCTATGGCTCGTCAAAGTTGGCCCCGCGCTGAGCGCGCGCCCCCTGCGCTGTTCGCATATCCTCTACGCGTCTGCCACCGATCCTGTTGCCCCTCCTCCCCCTTCCTAAATGCAAATTAACATTCTACTACCCAGCTTTCGTATATATCTGCGTTATAGGTACGTGAAAATCTCAGCAAGTTCGTGATTTCCAGTGGAATTGATGCTTTATTTCGCTCCTCCCACGACAAAATGGAAAATTTTGTCCCCTAAAAAATTAAAAAATTGCTAAAAATTTGCATTAAATTTAACTTTTTTTCAATTTTCCTGGTATCAGCAGATAGATCTTTTTGAGATCTTTCATTTAAAAAAAAGTTCAACTCAATCAGATTTTTCGTTCAAAAGTTATAGGCAGTTGAAGGTTTTGTCTTTGACTCCCCGCCCCCCCTCTCTGGGGGGCCTAAGTCAAAATGACCGCCATATTTGAACGTCTCGCATGCTACTGTATCACTCCTGAAAAGATGGATCATATTTGATAGGGGGGCCAAATCTAATGGGGGATGGAACAACCTCTTTTCGAAATCGAGTTACCTCTGAATGTCGTCTAATCTTTCTCAGATGAAATCACTAAAATATATCCAAAACAGAAAAATTCATCTTATTTGTACAAAAGGAGACATATGAGAAAGCCGTAAGTGCGCAAAAAATGATGTACTTAGTTTCTGGCAAGACAGCAGGAAGTGACATTATTTTTCCATAGAGCTTGATACGTGAAGTGAGGTTGAGAACACGTTAGGCACTTCGAACTTTTTGGTTTTGCAAAGGAGCTTGTTGCAATAGACGACGGATTGTTCTGAAAGAATCACCAGAATAATTAAGAGCTTCCAATACAAGGTTTTGCCTCTCTTAAAAGTCGAATAATTGTTGCCCACTTGGAGGTTCCTTATCAGGGGCTTCCCTTTCTGCTAAGGTGAAGGATCAAATTTTAATATTATCAAAGTGGTTAAGATTGTATCCCAGGATGATGTATCAATATTTAAAGCTGCGAGTCCATGCAAGATTTGTTGCACATGCAGTAGAATTTTCTGAGCTAATTCCCTAGTGGATCAAAATCAGCGAACATTGTAATACAATGTCTGAAAGGTATTAGCACTGAATATATTGGTATTTGGAGTGTAGCCGAGTGCTAGAAATAATGTAAAATTTTCCCTATCGGAAGTAACGCAAGGCAAGTTCAGCAAAATGCTGGTTTGTCTGTGTATTATAGAACGTTTGCTCTCAAACTCATCATTAAGAAGCCTCAGAGCTTCAGCATAATTGGACTGCATTTTGCAATTTGGAACTATAAATTCTGGCTCATCTGGAAAAAAAACACTTATGTGCATAGGGATACTAATGGCACATGCGTTTTTTTTTTTAAACCGGGCCAGAATTTATAGTTCCAAATTGCAAAATGCAGTCCAATTTTCGTAAAGATGGTTAAGCCTAGCATTTCAGTACGATCTGCATTAGGGTGGATCGAAATTTTTGACTTTGAGAGGGGAATGTGCATCATCGAAAAAAATTTGCTGAATGAGCCCCACATGACGTACCGACAATTTCGCCGCATAAAATTGACCCCCTATTACCGCATGAAGGCCTAGAAGGCCTACATTTTTAATATATTATATTAAAGGTTCAAACACACGATTGAACGTTACATGAACACACAACCAGACTGTTACATAGTTTGATGAAATTACCTTTCTCCCGATCACTTTTTATCCGGTTTTTAGACGATAGCTATTTCGATGTTAATCATCATCATCAGGTCACTTCGATTTGGTAAACACTAACAGTCACATCTGATATTACTAAAATTTACTAAAATTACTACAAAAAACTTTTAAAATACTCGTGGGTGCACCTGTCGCCGCGAACGCGTTCTTATCACCGGTGTTCCGGACGTTGCGTCATCGAGTTGCCCGTTCGTTGTTGGTACGTTGTTACATAGTTCCTTACGGCATACGTCTAATTATTGAGCATCGTATACGTGATAAAACGGGGGTAGTATCCAAAATTTCACATGGAACTTAAATCTCCAGATGCGTAAAAAATGGGAGTTAAACGGGAACATCCTCCGGGATGAGAGTGTCCCACAATCCAGACAAAAGGCGAATCGTTCTAAATTAACAAGTCAATTTCACGTCCCTTCAACTCCGAACACGCCGGACCTCACATCCTAATTTCCGCGGCCACTGTTTACTTCCAACCAAACTCGCCGGGACAAAAACGCGCACTCCTTAAAACGACACACTCCCGTTTTTTATGTGCTCTACTAAATCACCGAAAATCCTTTTCGAATCGCCGCGCCGTTGTCGGTGACTCCTTCCGTGCTAAGGAAAAACACCGTACGAGCCGTAGGATGTTGCCATATCTCTTCCAATATGGATCGAATTTGCACGGAAAGTTGTGGATAATTTTCGAAACATTTCGTTCCCAATTAATTGCACCTTCACATATGGGGAGAGCACGGGCAAGATCATTTTTCTGGGGAGGGGGGGGGGGGGGAGATACCCCTCAGCTCAGAGGAGGGTCCGAGGGGCTTCCGCTAGAAAAGTTTTGAAATTTGGACTCTAGTTCGACGCATTTTCAGTCTCCCACGACGCAGATTTTCCATTAATTTCTGCCGAAAGATTATGTTTATTTTTTATTTTTACTTTCAGTGAAGAATACTTTCGAATTTTTGCATTGAATATGGGCCGGGTAGTTTTTGAAATTTTAACTCTACTCGGACGCATTTTAAGGCTTTCGTATGCAGATTTTCTAGTCTCTGGCAGCGGCTTCTCTTCGTGTTGCGAGGTTGGATGCCCTTTTGGGCCCTGAGAGCTTTATATTTAGACATGTCCTTACCCTCCCCACGCAGGACTGAAATTCATTCTAAAGTATCTGACAATTTTAAGTAGTATAATTCACTGGTAAAAAACCCCATTGGATCCAGAGTCCAGACTCTTGAAAACATTGACAAGAAAAAATACTCTTGATTCAATCGGATTTATGCTTGAATCAAAAGGAAATCGGCTCAAATTAAGAGGCTTGGCTCTTAATTTAAGCTAGATTCTGATCGAATCAAGAGTACTTTTTCTTGTCGATGGTTTTAGAAGTCCGGACTCTAGATACAATGTATTTTTCTTTCCAGTGTTCATAATTTCCTGCGAAATATATAATTTAACGGGGGAAATTTGGCAACACTTGAATGCCCATACGACGTTCCTCCTAAAGACGTTAACTCACGGTGGCATCTCAATCGGTTCTTTTGACCGGACCTTTCATCGACACATGGGGACATGTCTCTCAGGAGCGGTGGCAGATCCTCGCTTTCGGCCTTTGTTTTTTTTTGCTCTAAGGAAGAACCGCGGATGTGCGTATATGGATTCTGGTGGACTTGAGTGGTTCTTGGGATAGGTGGGCGCGGCCGGTCCGGCCATTGTTTCAGGGGTTTTCTCACGGTGATGCGCGGTGGCCGGTCACGGGCGACCGGTCCTAATCGCCGCATCCGAGACGGACAATGGTGGATGCTGCGCCGGGCACGCCTACCGCCTCGCTTTCTGCGAATTCTTGCCGCCCTGTGAAGGGATAGGCCGCCGGGAAAATTAGACGGGAAAAATGGATGACGTTATGAAAATTTTTCCTGATTTCGTGGGCTGTTAAGTGCGTATCACACTGATAAAAACATTTGTGTTCTTGTGTTACTTTTGGTGAATATAGGAAGTGCAAAAAAATGACTTACACAAATTTTGTGTTAATTTGATACACTGGAAAAAAAACACATTGGATCTAGAGTCCAGACTCTTGAAAACATCGACAAGAAAAAGGACTCCTAATTCAATCAGATTTAAGCTTGAATCAAAAGGAAATCCGCTCAAATTATGAGGCTTGGTTTTTGATTTAAGCTTGAATCTGATTGAATCAAGAGTATTTTTTCTTGTCGATGTTTTCAAGAGTCTGGACTCTAGATCCAATGTGTTTTTTTTCCAGTGCATACAAAATGAACCTGTGCAATGAACTTCAAAATCATAAGTTGAAAAACGCTACTTGAGTGTGAATGATAGCGCAAACACTGCGCTGCGGTCGGCCCGGAACGCATGTAAGCACCTGCAAGACTGCATGAATACTTCACGTATTGCATGTACTACACTTCGCACGCTGTTAGTGCCTGCAAGGCTGCGTGGATACTTCACGCATTGCGCGGAGGCTTGGTTCTTGAGTCAAGCTTAAATCTGATTGAATCAAGAGTACATATTTTTTCTTGTCGATGTTTTTAAGAGTCTGGACTCTAGATCCAATGTGTTTTTGTTTCCAGTGTTGGTTTTCACCACTCGTTTTTCATTTTCCGGAAGAAAACTAGCTTGCATTTTCTATGAGATAGTCAACTGCTGTTTATGATTATTTTGTGTTTTACTCCCCGCCTTGACCAAACTTTTGTGTTGAAATTTCTCTCTGTGAAGGTTTCTCAATTTCCGTTGGAAAGAAAACCAATAAGATTTGGCAGTAATCGAATTGAAGAGAATCACACAAGTTTTGGAGATTCTTTAAGTCCACCCCCGCGTGAAACACGACGCTATTCCACATTATTTGTGTGGGCTCCATCCGCTGCAACAAATTCATCTTCATAAATCTCAGTATCGCGGATGAAAGTAACCATAATTTTGATGGGCCTAAGACGAATCAGTAACACTGTTAAAAATCGTTGATTCCGTCCGACGGAAAATCCGGAGTGAGAATGAACACGGGAGTGCGGTTCAGCGCGTAGGTGCTGAGACGGGCTGCATGTGAAGTCAAAGCACTCCGCACCGGAGCTGCAGTACGGCCCGGAGTCACGCGCACCTTCTCTCCCTCGCACTAGCGCTATATACTGTCTCTCCTCCCCTTTAAGCCTACCACTCTCAGAATGAAAATGAAAAATTTAAAGAGAAAAAAATAGAAAAAATAATAGAATAGTGGAAATAATAGAATAGTCGAAATTATGGTATAACAGAGACAAAAGAAAAGAAATAAAATAAAGTAAATCAAATATATGATAAAATGAAGTCAAAGACTAAATTGAAGTAAATAATTAGAGGGAGCAAGGAGATGAAGAAAAAAATAAAATAAGGGAAACAACTAAATGATGTTAAAGAATAGAATGAATTTTAAGAGTAAAGTGAAGTCCAAAAATTATGATGAAGTATTAAAAGAAATCACAGTAAATATAAAACAAAGTAAAGGAATGAGAAGTAAATAATTAAAGAGAAAAAAATGAAGTGCTTGAAAAAATAAAATAGAGTGAAGAAAAAATAGAGACAACAAGGAAATAAAACAAAGTAAAACAATAAAATATAGTTAAAAAATATAGTAAAGTAAACTAAATACACGACAAATCCAGGTAGATTGAAAATATTTTAGCGGCCCGTTCAAATCGACGTTAAATACCGTTTTTGTGTCACTTTCATGCATCGTTCGCTATAGCTCAATCGGTAGGGTCGTCGGTTAGTGTTAGGTAGGTCCCGGGTTCAATTCCCAATGTAGGTAGAAAATTTCTAACCTTCAAAATCGGTTAAATCACGTACCAATGGTTTCATTATTTTTATTTTTCATGGTTTCAAAAATTATTTCCACAATTAACCCCTTTCCACCATCCCCTAGCTGCGAACCCCTAAATTTGCGGCTCCCGCGAATCCGTCCGGCGTCGGAGTGATTTCTATGCGTACGGCACCCAAAATCCGTCCAGCCGATTCTCCGTCGGAGTGACTCCTCGGTCCGGCGAAGTGAGGGCCCGTTCTTACTCGCGCTTGTGCTGAGTCTCACTCCGTTTTTTTTTAACAGTGAAATAATCTCCCGATTCGACTTTGGTGACGGCTTTACTCAATTCGTCGTTTCGCGTACGAAAAAACGTAAGTACATTTGAACGTTGTCTTTCCTCTCGCAAATCTCCATTTTAGCCGAAGAATATTGGTTATTTTCAATTGAAGAACTCACAGATTTTTCGTGTGATCTCAAGCAAAAATCAGCATGTTTTGAACCAAAATAGGACATGTGCATTTTTGGGAAAAAACGAATCGTTTGCGTTGATTTTAGAACTTGGAATGGTGTTACGTTTCTTTATCCGGGAAACTACGAATTGTTTGGATCTATTGTATGCTCAGACCCATCTCACAAAACAACACATGTTCATAATTCCTAATTGGACGTATCTCTATCAAACGGACCTAAGCGCCATATGGTGAGGAAGGTAGAGGGGGGCTTGGATCGGCGGCGGAATCGGACGTCCCGCTTATTCCGTCCTATACTCGCAATGCTTTTCCATGGCGCTTAGATCCGTTTGACAGAACGCGCTATCCGGCATTTTAAATTCCTCAAAAGGAACTGAAATGGAGATGTTGCATGTGTGAGGGATTTGCGATTTGATCATTGATTCTTATGGAAAAGTTCGCGAGAAACTAGATGGTGCCACTGGTTTTCTCTGAAATTATCTACCAAGCTCGATAAAAGCTCTCAACGTGACGCTAAAATGGAGGAGATATCCCACCCTACCCTGAGTGTCCACCTCTACATCAAAACAAACTCTCCATGCAAAGATAGGGAGCAAATACATTAGCAGTGATGCCGTGTTTTCAGTTTGGAGTCCCCAAATAAAGTGGTAACCCTGCTAATGTATTTGCTCTCAATCTTTGCATGGAGAGTTTGTTTTGATGTAGAGTAGAGGTGGACTTCTCAGGGTAGGGTGGGATATCCCCTCCATTTTGGCCTCACTTTGAGAGCTTTTTTTGAGCTTGGGAGATGATTTCAGAGAAAACCAGTGGCACCATCGTGTTTCTCGCGAAATTTTACATAAGAATCAATGGTCAAATTAGCAAATCCCTCACACATGCAACATCTCCATTGGCGCTTAGTTCCGTTTGATAGAAATACGTCCAATTTGCGATTTGACGACACCGCATGTGGACTGAAAGCCAATGTCCAGGCGGAAGCGGTGCGGCTGTTGAGTGTTTCCGATGGCGGAACCGATGGTTCAATGTTTCGAAAACATCGGAGCCAATCCCCGAGGGGCGCGTTGTGGCGTTAAACCGAAACAAAAGGGCGAAGCAGCAATAAACAAATTGATAAGAAGGGCGCTCCCGATTTCCGTCCACTCGGGGTTGCCTTGAGTGCCCTCCGCGGTGCGGTGATTCGACGCGGCGCAGAACTCCTCTTCCGCCCTTGATTTATGCCAATCGACCTACTTAATTCAAAAGGAACTTACGTTATTCTGATATGAGCCCCCCGATCCATTAAGATAAATGCATGACAAGACTTATGTCTCAATGGAACTAGTTCATTTTTATTTGAATGCTCCCCAATTATTTGTCCTTGGGTTCGACATATTTAAATCAAAAGGAACTTGAGTTCCTCTGATATGAGCCCCCCGATCCATTGAAATAAATGCAGGACAAGACTCATGTTACCATGGAAGTAGTTCCTTTTTATTTTAATGCTCCCCAATTATTTGTCCTTGGGTTCGACGTATTTAAATCAAAAGGAACTTTAGTTATTCTGATATGAGCCCGCCGATCCATTGAAATAAATGCAGGACAAGACTCATGTTACAATGGAAGTAGTCCTTTTTATTTGAATGCGCTCCAATTATTTGTCATGGGTCCGCAGATACATCGCAGTCCGCCCTTATTAATATTCAGCGAGATGAAACCTTGAGCTTCGGTTTCAAAAGTAATCAAATTGAAGATATCGTATTTAATTTAACGTGGCTACGAAGCACGGAAAAGTTATCACTTACGGCGTGGAATTATTTTTTTTGTTTATTTAATTTATAATTTCAGGATTATTATGCCGTGCTAAGGGAAAATGCCGTATGAGCCTTCAGCCGTTGCCAAATTTCCTCCGATTAAAACTGAAATCACTGGGAATATTGTGAATACTATTTTTCAAAAATTTCAGACAGTTTCGTACGCAATTTAATCTAAAATATCTGAAATTATTAAATTTATCCGAAAATGGGTCTCGAGACTCATCCCAGCATGCACTTACTGCTGTCTTTGCTATCACGGCAGCAGTTGCGAGGCGTGAATGATCTATTATCGATATTTGCTCAGTTGAAGCCACGATAAAGAATCGATCTTCAAGGTGCTCGTTGCGAATATGTTAATCGATCCTTTTCCATCGTGGTAAATGGCAGATTGGATGCATTTCTATCGAACAGAACAACGTGCATTATAACGTGAAAGGTTGCAAGTCTTATCATCCATCAATATTCAAATAATTGTGAAAACATCACGCGTCCTTGAATATCACCCCCGTCTCTTCTTGTAATTTTAACTAACCCCATGCATTATGCGCAACGAGTTTTGAGATGTAACAATACGTTGCGGCAGAAAGTATACTTTTCTACCTCTGTGTTAAAGTCTCCAAGGAAATTTAAGTAAAGATACTAAATCAACAGTGTTTTTCTGTAGGACGGCAGAAATATACGTAGTGGGTGTTTTTCCCAAATCTCCAACACTGAATGATCTTACTTTTCTACCTCTGCGTTTAAGTCTCCGAGGAAATCCATATGAAGAAACTGAAATAACGCCGTTTTCTTCACCACAGTGGATTAGATCTGCAGTGCAGTGGCATGGCGTGCTTTACGATTTATCGATATATCTTCATTTGAAGTTATGGTAAAGAATCGACTATTACGGTTTTCGTTGCGAACACCATGTCTATCGATCCTTTTCTACAAGTTTCAATAACAGATCATCTTCAGGACTGCAGACATATATGCAGTGGTGCCTTTCACAAATCGCTAAAACTGAATGATCTTCCTTTTCTACCTCTGCGTTTAAGTCTCCAAGGAAATCCATATACAGAAACTGAAACAACGCCGTTTTTCTTCACCACAGTGGAATAGATATGCAGTGCAGTGGCCTGGCGTTCTTTACGAGTTATCGTCATTTCTTCTTTTGAAGCTATGGCAAAGAATCTATCATTAAGGTGTTCGTTGCGAACACCCTGTCTATCGATCCTCCTCAATAGGTTTAAATAGCAGATCAATTGGACGCCTAACTGAATTGTTGAATCAGCAATTTAATTTTTCCGTGTACCGACTGATCAACTATAGATATTTGCCCATTTGAAGCTCTGGCAAAAAATCGATCTCTATAGTCCTTATTGCGAACACCCTGTTTATCGATTTCTTTTCATCAATCGATATATCGCAAAGCACCGGCCACAACCACCAAGTTCTTTGAGCATACCCGCCGCATTGTACCCGAAACCGCCCTAATGATTCGCTGCGACCAAACACTCAACTCGATAGAGGAACGAAACAAACGGAGCCGTTATCAGAGAGTCCGGAGGGATTTCTCACGGGGATCCACACGGAGAAAAATTAAATTGCTGATTCAACAATTAAATTGCTAAAAACAGTGAGTGCAATGTTTCAATGTAGATTTTACAACAAAAAAATGCTACTTTAACCACCCCCGTGGTTAAATTAGTTTACAATGTGGTTAAAATAGCATTTTTTTGTTGTAAAATCTGCGTTGAAACATTGCACTCACTGTTTTTAGCAATTGAATTGTTGAATCTGCAATTTTTTTTCCGTGTACCGACTGATCGTTTATAGATATTTGCCCATTTGAAGCTCTGGCAAAAAATCGATCTCTATAGTCCTCATTGCGAACACCCTGTTTATCGATTTTTTTCATCAATCGATATATCGCAAAGCACTGGCCACAACCACCAATCTCTTTGAGCATACCCGCCGCATTGTACCCGAAACCGCCCCAATGATTCGCTACGACCAAACACTCGACTCGATAGAAGAACGAAACAAACGGAGCCGTTATCAGAGAGTCCGAAGGGATTTCTCAAGGGAATCCACCGACCGATCAATTGGATTGCATTTTGCAAAAAGGAACCACTAGCATTGCAATGGTACTAAGATTGTGCAACTTCTTTTGTCTTGGAGGAAAAACCCGATTATCCATTCATATTTTCTATTTTACTCGCTGAAAACTGTAAATTTAAGACAAAAATTACCATCTAAACTTCATAGTTTTTCACGATTTCCGCAATTTTATTGCAAAAGATGAGTTGCACAATCTTAGCACCATTGCAATGCTAGTGGTTCCTGTTTGCTAAATGCAATCCAATTATCGATATTTGCCCAATTGTGGCTCTGGCAAAGGATCGATCTCCAAGGTGCTCGTTGCGAACACCCTGTTTATCGATTCTTTTCCATTGGTCTAAAAAGCAGATCATTCGATATATCGTAAAGCACCGACTACAACCACCGAATTCTTTGAGCATACCCGCCGCATTGTACCCGAAACCGCCCTAATGATTCGCTACGACCAAACACTCGACTCGACAGAGGAACGAAACAAACGGAGCCGTTATCAGGGAGTCCGAAGGGATTTCTCACGGGGATCGGCCGACAAATGCGTGACGGTGCCACAAAGGGCCGAAACCTCACGGGAGCCGCTGCGGTCGTGGCTGTCGGCAGCGTTCCGCGAAAGGCCGACGGTAGCCGGCGACGCGCGTGGGAACCGGGCCGGGAAACCGCCCCCGACGGGAAAACCCCCGGAGGAAAACCACCGGGGGGCCCACGGGATAAAGGGCTCCCCGGCTTGCGTCAGTAATTTTGGAGGCCTTTGTTTTTGCTGTCTTCCGAGGAAACGCTCGAAGGATGGGCGTGAGGGTGATGAATGTCCGTTGCTCCCGTTTCGGACAGCGCCCCCTGGCGGGAGTGATCACAATAGGACCGGGGACACTTCGTGCATCCCTGCACGAGCCCTGCTTACTGTGCGCTGTTTTGGGATCTGGGATTCTGTACGGAACAGGGTTGCCCAATACACCAATATAGAAGTACACTGAGAAAAAGCTATGGTTTATAAACCTATTAGAGGTAAATATGGAACACCTATAATAGTCGTAAATAAACTAATGATTCTCGGTCTGTGAACCATACTAAGGTCTCTGTACCTAATTAAGGTACAGAGACCATAACTAAGGTATATGTGCTATTATTATATGTAGAGGTACTACTATTAGTGGTGTTCCATATTTACCTCTAATAGGTTTATAAGCCATAGTTTTTTCTCAGTGTAGAAGTAGCAGAATGGACCACTAGACAAGGTACGAATTTAAGCATTCTCATACATGTTTCTCAACCAGAATTTCACGTAAAGCACGATTCGTGCAACTAAAATTACTGAAACCAAATCCTAACGAAGATATTAACGCTTTTATTTCACATTGGTTACGAGGAATTTGAACTGCCCGCTCACAAGAAACTCAAAGCTCTACGCGAGTCAAATCGTGCACTACAACGGTTTCAGCAAGCTTCTCAATCGAGCAATGATCATTTTCCACCATGTGTTTTTCAAACTATAAGCAATTTACGATAGCTGAGCCAAAGCGTCAAGATCGAGGTTGCCAGATCTTTATAATGCAGAGACTGTCATGATAAACGTTTAGCGCTCGATGTGAATCACGTGGAGCATTGAGTTTTCAGGAGCGGGTGGTTTGAATTCACGCATCAAGAATCATTGAATATCTTTAGAAGGGGTTGATTTCGGTAATTTTCGTTGTGCGCGTCGTATTCTACGTGAAATTTTGGTTATGGAACATGTATCAGAATGCTGAAATTCGTACCTTGTCTAGTGGTCCATTATAACTGGAAAAACGCATCTCGCGTGCTGTTATGATGAAGATGAAAAAGTCTGCCGAAACACGCATATTGTTGAATAAGGTTTATTGGCTTGGATGCATTTCGGGCTTAGCCCATCTTCAGCAAGCACTTAAAACAAAACACAGAAACAAGATAGTTACAGTAAAGAATCTCTGTACTTCATTTTGTTTACTATATTTTCTGCTAACTCTGTCAGTTATTTCCACTGGTTTTTTAAACATTTTTTCATTTTTGACCAGTTCCCAAGTGTTTTAGTTCGCTTTGCCTCTCGCTATTCTTCTCCATCATGCATTGTGACAATTCTTTACTGTAATTAACTTGTTTCTGCGTTTTGTTTTAAGTGCTTGCTGAAGATGGGCTAAGCCTGAATGCATCCACGCCAATAAACCTTATTCAACAAAATGCGTGTTTCGGTATACTTTTTCATCTTTAGCAGAATTATCCTTTATTTTTATCCTTTCGGGATTCTTGAATTGCAAAGATTCGAACTTAAGAAAAATGTATCTATATCAATATCGTTCGGTTTTCAAATTTTAAAAGTTTTCCTAAATTTTGAAGCCTAAAAGTTACAAAAATATTAAACAGTGAATTAAATATTTATTCACAGACGGATTCATTGCCAAAACTTACTAAAAATTGAGTTCCAATTAATATACCAATGTAAAATTTGCAGCTGTCTGAAATTTTGTAAATTTCATGTTAAAAATGAAACTGCGCAGAGAACTGAGCACGAGGATATCCTTGGTTTTTAAATTGGAAATTTTTCAAATTAGCTGGTTTTTGCGCTTGGTCGGGTGTAATTATAATTTGTGTTTACAACTTGTGTTTCTTGTTCGACACAGAATCGGACCGCAACCAAAAGTATGTCAACACAAGTGAATTGAACATTTATTGTAGAAAATATGACGAATTAACCTATTATCCCCTAAAATACACTTTTTTAAATGGAAAATGCCGCCTGATTGACATGTACCACCTTGCACATGTAAGTACTTCTGAGACTGATCCAATTTGTCGCCTGATGTTAAAATTTAGGATTCGACACTAAAATTCCGAAATTTTGGTGGAGAATTCTCCTTAAATTTGACAAGGTTCAACAAGAAAGGAACCATTTCAATGCCGGGAAGAGTTCGTGCGTTGTGACTTTATTTTTGTTTTCGGTTGCAATTTAGCATAATACTGGACCTTTAAACACAGCTGGCAACATTCCAAAAAACGTCGATAGATCTAATATGTCTGTCCAATCCAACAGTGTTCTTCGAACATTGGTCCCCTGGTCATCTCGCGAACTCCCCAGGCTGTCGTTTTTTAGAGCATCCTTGTTCCTTTGGACAGTTTGTTTGACTGGACTTTTCTTCGAGCCATTCACCATTTGTCTTAAACGTCTTATTTACTCGTCCCCATTGTTCGCGCGACGCTTTTGTCCCGGATAATATCATCTCTGTTTCTCCTCCTGCTGGTCCGTTCTGTTTTGTTTTTTCGGATGAGCTGTCTGTGGGCTCATCTTGCGATCAGTGATTCAGGCACTCACTGGGCCGCTTACCTTCATTTGGAGGGGGGGGGGTGTTCTCATTTTGGGGGGGGGGGACTGTTTACTCAATTGGAAGCGGGAGACAGTGATTAGCAAATTATTTTTCGACAAATTGTTCATTCTAATCGGGGTATATCTGTATATCTTTGAGTTTTCATTCTTCTTTTGTTGTCCCAATGTTCCTTATGTAAATATATATATATTTAAATTTTTTTGTGCACATGAACGGCTATTACGGAAAAAATGTTGGAATTAGGTAGGACTATGACAACTAAAAATGTTGTTTATAAAAAATACGACAGTGAATATAAGCCCAACGATTGTTTTTTATAATAGCAGGGAGCTTCTCAAATAGTGTCATGATTTAAGGCTGGGCTGTTCTTGATTGCACTTGTGATGGCTTGAAATCTAGTGTTGATTTTGTTTCAGTTGATTAATACGAGTGCTAAGGAGGTTTCCTGTGCGTATTTAAAAATGCTCCCACACATTACGATAATACGCCTCATCAAGTAGTGAGGTATTGAGGTCCCTTTGAAAAGCTCCGACTTCCAAACTTTTGATGGACATTCCCTCCTTCCTAATTTTTTAATTCTTTAAGTCAGAGAAAAATTACAAAATTGCATCCTGACCCCCCAGTAACGTCCGCTCAACATTCATCAGTTTAATTATTGTTCTGCCTTTACTTTTCGCGCGTTCTCGGTTATCAATGTAATCACGTTTGGAGACCAGAGCGCCTTTGATGAAACCAGAAACCAGGTTCCACTTCTGCTCGCTCCCTAGTATCGTCGCTTGAAAGTCTCCAATTGTCAGAGGTCTTCCCAAATATTGGAAAAGCGTTTTTGATCAGAATTAAATACACCTGCAAGACTAGCAGAATACAATTGAGAGGCTTGGAGGACAAGGCGCATTAGTGCAGTTTTTGCTATCCCGTGAAATATGTGTTCGAAGTTTCGAAATTGCATGAATTCCTATGGCGGAAAAAGTTCAAACTGACTTTTTTTGCTTAAAAATTGGAATTTGGTAGCGAATTTTTCACAGAATGTGCATTTAGACTAGTTAAACTTGTAACCATTAATATCTCAATTTTTCAAAAACTGCACATATGCGCCTTGTCCCCCAGGCCCTTCAATCGACTTTTTACTCCAACTTTGAAATTGTTAAGGTTTGAGGGATTAACAAAATAAAACCTCGTTGGATAATAGTGGATATATATGAAAGAAAGCTTAAACTATGACGTATCGTGCGGACGCACTCTTACGAGTGAAAAAGAGGACTAACTACGAGAAATTAGAACAGGACGAGAGGGAGCTTGAACTTATCACTAAGGTTTTCAGGCTCAGGTGACCACATCCGTGATGAGTAATGTAACACATATGAGTAATGAATTGATACATAGATGCATAATCTAGCATTATATTTAATTAAACCTCAACAGAAATTACTCGAATTATTATTTTTTGCTACTTTCCTCGTGGGAGTCACTCACTGTGCGTCGGGCGTGTCCCGTCGGACAGTAGCATTGGCGATTGTGCATATGTTTTCGACAAAGCCCGTCGAATAATGAGCCGAGCCTTTTTCCGTCGCTTCTGTTTGGATTCCAGCAAAGCGAGTGTGTAAATTTTTCAAGAGGCCGTTCATTGCAGGTGCGCCCAACCACCCATGGGCGCAGTGGCGTGGCGTGCTTTGTGATGTATCGACTGATCAGTCATTTAAACCTACGGAAAAGGATCGATCGACAGGGTGTTCGCAGTGAACACCTTAACAATCGATTCTTTACCACGGATTCAAATGGGGAAATATCGATAATCGATCATTCACGCCTCACCACCCATGGTGCGCATTCCTCCCGGTGAGCCCTCTCACTTACTATTGAAGAGTTTGTCTCTAAAGAACGGATTCATTTTTACTTTCTCCACACAGTTCTCTATCCGTATCGCTTTTCATTGTTTTGGAATGGGTCCGTTGCGCAAATTAAGGGCCGTATTCATTGACGTGTGTTTTGCGTTTTATCGATTAATCGACAGACCAAATGAACCATAAGTTCTTATGACAATAGGAAATCATGGAGAAGAATGGATAGACAGGGTGTTTGCGACGAACACCCTAATAATCGAAGTACTTTGAGAAGTATTCTGCCGTGCGAAGGAAAAATGCCGTATATATGAACACATTTGAGAGTCGCCGAATTTCTCTCGATAAAATGTTTAGTTTTAAAGAAAGTTATGCATATATGCCCTTGAAAGTTTCAGATGTTTGCAGACTGAACTGCGAATAATATTGTCTGAAAAATTGGAAGAAAAAGACTCACAACTTTCCCGATAAAGTCGTATTTTATCGAAGGAAACATGGCAACGCCTGAAGGCTCATACGGCGTTTTTTCCTTAGCACGGCGAGTATTAGGGGCCGTTCAAGTTTTACGTAACGCAATTTTCCGATTTTTGGACCCCCTCTATCCATTTTAACGTAGCCCACACTTCTTGTTTAGAATATTATACGTAATGTTGGCCTTTAACACCCCTCCCCCCCCCAATTTTCCGGAAAGGCTGGATTTTCAAATTTTTGCACGTTTTTCAAACACCCGCCCCCCTCCGGCTCGGACTCTACGCAACGCCGGGCTTCACCCTCCACCCCTTCTACCTTGTACACCTCGAGTTAAGAACAGCACCTCGAGAAGAAAAATTAAGGGCTGAGCAAATGATTCTGCGTCGTTTGAGACCATTTTCAGTCAATCTGACAAAGTAGGGGTGCTAGGGTCAATGACCTCTCTGAAAGTTCAAGTTCGATTTTTGGGAGGTACGGTACATGCCTGAGCAAAAAAAATGTAAGTGATTTTTGAGGTGAGAAAATGATGAGCAAAAGAGAAAATTGAAAATTTTAAAAGTCGGGGTGCTAACTTCACCGACATGATCACTGGCGGTTTTCGGAAGACACGATTCAGTCATCAGGATTTTTTTTTTTGGGGGGGGGGGGGGGGGGGGAGGCGCCAAGCTCCTCCGAGGAACCCACGTCAGAATATATTTTTTTCCGAATCTCCTAGATAATTGCCTTTCGAGGGATGAGGTACAAAGGTCACCGCTAAGTCAAGGCGTGATTATTTATGCATACAGCACTTCTCCAACTCCGAGAGGGCAGCTAGGGGCGAATTTGTCATCGAGTTTCAAGTGCCATTCGATAGGTTTTTCAACCTTAACGATCCTATCATCAACATCCCCTTTCATCAAGCCCGAGTATTAATATACATACCGCTCGTCTACTGCAATTCATTTCTGGGAGTTATCGCGAAGTCTAATGACGCGACACCGATTTACAAATTGGAAATCGATAGCCGTGAGACGAGTACCCAGTACCGTTTAATGCGTTCCGTATTTTATTCTGGAGCAGTTCAAGCGCGATAACGCAGGTACCAAGTAGGGCTTTGCTATCCATTAGTCAGGAATTTTTTGTATCCACCATCCATTAACAAGGTTTCGATCGGACCCCAATGTCCCCGATTATCCCTGATTTTGGAAGGGTGTCCCCGATATCCCGAAAGTCCCCAATTTTCTTGTTCAGGTCCCCAAAAAATGGCAAAAATCGTCCTAAACACCGGCATTTTCAAATTTTTACGCGACGCGGTATTACCAAGAATAAAACAACTGAAGTGTTCTTGGTCCTTCGTATGTTTTCATCGGTTCAACATGACTTGTAAAGCTAGTCGTATAAAATACACCTTTCAATGCTTTTACTATTTCGGGAAAAAAGTCCCCGATTTTCTTGAAAAAACACCCCTGAAAGTCCCCAATTTTGGTTTTTTAACTGGTAAACATCCTGATTAATTGGACGTATTTCTGCCAAACGGAACTATGTGCATTATGACGTGAGCCCTGTTATGCATGTATTCTTATGGGTCTCAGGTCTCATGTCTTAATGCACATAGTTCCGTTCGGCAGAAATACGTCCATTTCCGCTTCAGAGCTTATCATTGCACTGCAGACCTGCGGGTGATTGTTGAAATTGATAGACAAAGCTATAGACATAAAAGACGACAGGAATATGTAGGGATCCTATTGGTTGAAGCAGATGGTTGCAATGGACAAAGGAGGTAGGTATTAGACTGACAAACGGCAACCCACGAGAGAACAAGTGCGTCATTTTCTTCCTTAGTCTAAGGAACCACCCATTTCAACCAATAGGATCCCTATATTCTCCTAATGTCTTCTTTGTCTATCCATGTCTATAGTTCCTAAATGTTAGTAGACTCTCTGATATGGTACTTCCATCCATGTCGTCGCCTTATTCTTAAACGAACCCTCCTCTCTCCGTTGAGTAACCAATGTCAGAAGTATCCGTCACAGCATCCAAGAAAATTCCGTAAATGCTACCCTTAAAATGTAAACGAACCTCCGGTCGACTTCGGGACTAATCGGATATTTCCTGCTTTCATCGAGAGATCAGTTTAAATAAGGCTGATTATATAAACTTGTAAAAATACGAGTCGAAAGCACCGTAGAAAGCCAAACAAGTTCACTTCACACCCAGAGCTGACAATTACGGCGAGACCGGGCTCGTTCGAAAACCACCCGTGTTTTGCTGTTGTTCAAGAAAGCCTTCCGAGCCGAACCTAATTCCTGTTTGAAATGATCACGGTATCACTTGGGAAGGACGGATAAATCCGTGGGCCGGGAGTTGTACGGGCTTTAATAAAGATCTCCGCGCTGTGGCAAGTTGGAGGCTTATTTAAGAGACTAAAGCTAGATTAGCGTCAGACGATGTTTTAATATGGATTTTTATTATTGAGAAACGAGCCTAATCGTGTTACGGCTCAGTGTTTTGTCTCGTCTAGAGAGCGCTCTTGCCCAGTTGGGATGGATAATCAAATTTTCCCAGGAATTTCTTCCACACTGGGAAAAAAACACATTGGATCTAGAGTCCAGACTCTTAAAAACATCGACAAGAAAAAATACTCTTCATTCAATCGGATTTTTGCTGAAATCAAGAACCAAGCCTCTTAATTTGAGCGGATTTCCTTCTGATTTAAGCAAAAATCCGATTGAATCAAGAGTATTTTTTCTTGTCAATGTTTTCAAGAGTCTGGACTCCAGATCGAATGTGTTTTTTTTCCAGTGCAGCGAAACTAATTCATTTTCTTGTTGGAGCAACAGGAATGGGTCTGTTGCAAGCAAGAGATACAGCCAGCTTAATACAGTTTTTCATGGTAAATTTGCTCAAAAATCTCATTGGGCACATCATAAAAGTCTGCAATTTTCCTCAATAAGCTATAATGTTTCTCGTAGAAACAATTGGATCTTTTTGCGAAAAGTTAGTCATTAAAATTTACCACTTGATAATTGTCATTTCCATGACATGGATGTCATCATCATCAGATCATTGCTCTTGAAAGATGATGTCATAGGGTTAGAACTAACTGAGATTTCATGTTAACGACGTGTATAAAAATTAGAAAGAAGAGAAACCAGAAAATTCTCCCTAACCCTATGCAGAGACTTAAACGCCACAACAGAAAAGTTGACGAATTACAACTAATTGCACATATGTCGTCTCTGAAATGAGCCAGCAATTTTAGTTCCCAATTGCGAAATATACAATGGATATCGTTTATAACGACCTTAGGGACCTGCCTAATTTGGTCGATGTAGCCGATTGTCGCAATAACAATAGTTGCAATTTTACGGACTCATAACTTAGTTTAAGGCAGAGATTAAGGCTGCACCGTCGCTGGAAGTTGATGAGATAGAGATGCGCCATTGAAACAAGACTCTAAATATTTGCAGTGCACTGACTGTTTTTTATCTATTTTAAATGAATAACACAAAATAATTCCACACTTGTAACACAAGGTGGGAAACTTGTTTAACTTACTGCACTACGTAAACGTGTGCAGTAGTTGGTTCTAAAAGTTGGTAAACTTTTTAGAAGCTCATCGTTATACAGTTGTTTGAGTGTGGGGACATTTAGAAGCTCATTTATTTCATTTGATGGATGAAGCTGGGGTAAATTAAGGATAGATTTAATGAGTCTACTCTGAGCTCTAACCAAAGACCTAACCGAAAGACGTTGATCCAATGGAGTTTTGACCGGGACCGAAGTGATTGTGTTGCAATGACTGTTTGTTGTGTCGTTGTACGCGATCTCCTTTGTAGTATAGTTTTGTTGATCTTTCATTATAAATAAAAAACAATCCGAGGAATCTCGTTCTATCTCTACACATTTATCCGGAAACTTAAACGCAAGGCTAGAAAAGTAGGACGAGTAATTTTAGTTCCAATGGGCCATTCACTAAATATGTATGGGTCAATTTCGAATTTTTCGACCAAAAGTAGACATGTTGTATGGATGCACATGCGATGCACTTTATTAGCACTTCTCTGGTGACTTCAAAGCAAGGTCAGGAAAGTTAGACACGTCATGTTTAATATGTTAGAGGCCGAATATAAAATACGTTACGCTAGATTTTGGATTCAATTCCGTGATTTTGTGCCGCATTTTGGGATCCACGAAGAATCAGATCGTTTGTCAATTAATTTGCTGAGTGTATTGAAAAATGAGAATGCCTTTACTCAAAAATCCTTTTTAAATACAGGTATTAAACTCTTCAACAAATTACCTAATGAGATTATAAAATGTGAAACAATTAGCAGTTTCAAGCATTACCTATTTGAATTCCTTGTACCAAAGTGCATCTATGATATTGATGATTTCTAAGTTTATACTTTTGTGACTAAGTTTATACTTTTGTTGACTATTTGTAATTGCATCACAACATGCTATATGTTTTATTCGGTGCAATAAATAAACATCTATCTATCTATATCTATCTATTTAGGACTATCGAGGAGTCTCGCGATGAACCTGTATCATAAATCGACAGCTCCAAGGGAGGCCCGGACATCTCAATCAGCCCCGTGGATAAGGAGCAGCATCGGTAACAGAGCGTGGAGCATGCAAAACCGAGGCCGAGAACAAGAGGCGAGAGGCGAGAATAATTAAGCGACACGCGCACGCCCCCGCGGGTGGGGGCCGGAAACAAAGGCCGAGAAAAAAGGCCCCCGGAAACAATGGGGACAAAGGCCCGGGTCCGATCGGGAGCGCGTCGAAATCGATTCGAGAAAAATGTCGATGCGTGCAATTGCAATGATCGTGGACGGGGGCCGCGTGGGTGGCAGCGAAGGAAACTTCCCGTCGTGGATACGATGCACTCGAATCCCAATGATTGTCCTCCGATGATTGTGTGGCCTTTAAGGGTAGCATTGATTTTAGCGAAGCGATGAGACTTATTCAGACTCTTCTTTTTTTTCTCGTTCTCGTTATCTTAACTTTATTTATTCTATCAGGGCATACGCCTTGATCGTCCAGCCGTCACCGTATTGGCATGTACACAGAGAAAACATTTCTTAAGCCCTGGAAAAAAAAGTCGTTTGGATCTAGAGTCCAGACTCTTAAAAACATTGACAGGAAAAAGTACTCTTGGTTCAATCGGATTTTTGCTTATATCGAGAACCAATCTTCTTGATTTAAGCGGATTTCCTTTTGATCTAAGCAAAAATCCGATTGAATCAAGAGTAACTTTTCGTATCACTGTTTGCAAGAGTCTGGACTCTAGATCCAAGCGACTTTGTTTCCAGTGATATATTAATTTGAATCGTTTAGTTTGGACACCATATTAGCATCTACATGGTATTGGGTAACTTGTTTAACAGACCAAAGATGCTGAAAAATATATTAAATTAAAATTCTTGAAGGAATTAAAGTAATTTTAATTTTATACTCGCTACGCTCGCTTGCGCCGCTAACCGGGGGCAAGCCCCCTGGACCCCCAGTTACTCGCTCCGCGAGCCAAATTTTGCTACTACCAGTGCTTAGAGGACTTCCTGGAGGCAAAATGATAAATTCAAAAACAAAGAATAGGAAACTAAAAATTACCTACTTTTAGAAAAAGAAACAACCTTGAAAAATAAATAACACTCCTGGAAAAGAAAATCAGAACACTTTTTGAAAATGTAACGGTGCGAAAGGGTGAAGATAAATCACCAATTCTCTTGGAAGAAGACATGAGCCGACCCCCGACATGAGTGAAACTGCCGTAGGACCCATGCTAGGGTAGAAGGGTGACACGTGTTGTGAGCAGGTAGGGATGGGTTTACGTGGAGAGGGAAACGGAAAATCAGAGGGTGGGAGGTCCCCCAACCATATGACTCGTCCAGCGTCAAAAACGCAAATATGTCGTTATCAAATCGAGGTAAATTTTGCAACTTCGGTCGCGCAAATCGAAAAACGAAGGGGTCTTGGCACATCTAGACCCTATGAGCTTTCATTTAAAACAAATCCGAGGAAAATCGGTCCAGTAGTTTCCGAGATCGAATTAGCACAAACTGTCCAGCGTCAAAAACGCAAATATGTCGTTATCAAATCGAGGTAAATTTTGCAACGTCGGTCGCGCAAATCGAAAAACCAAGGGATGTTGGCACGTCTACAGCGTAAGAGCTTTCATTTAAAACAAATCCGAGGAAAATCGGTCCAGTAGTTTCCGAGATCGAATTAGCACAAACTGTTGGAGGCCAAAAAAGGCCTTAGGATATTAAATATATAGATATTTTTCAGCATCTTCGGTCTGTTAAACGAGTTACCCAATATTTATTTGGCTTGAAGCGTAGTTGTTAACAAAATTTAGTTTTCTTCTTCTTTTTTTTTCAATAAAATCCCCGCGAGATTAATTAAGAGTCAATTGTTTTTAGTTCAAGAAACGTTTTTCTGGTTTCGTTTTTTTATATACTTAAACTTAACGATTGCAAAACAACTCTTTTTTGTTTTTTAAAGAAACTGATGTTGAGTTGAATCCACACGGATTTAACTCCATAAAACAGAATGTTGTCGACAAGAAACGCCGCTTTAAGTCTAAATAATATCTTTCAGTGTACGGACGGGTTAAATTTGGAAAAGTGGCTGTAAAATTGATAATTCTATTCTATTACGAACAATGGAGGACTGTCACGCACTTTTTATGTTGCTCCATCTGTTAAATCACTGATTTCGCGGTATTTTTTATCATTATTTTCTGACATGGAAGTTAATATAAATAAATTTTGAAGTGCGAAAATGCACCGCCTAATCACGCAATCCGGTGACATTTCCCATTCAAACACTTGTGCCTCGGCAGATTAGATCATTTTGTCACATCTTCTCAAGAATTATTCAATTTATGAACCAGAATACCCTCCACCAAGGATGTCTCGTAAAATCGCAGTTTACTGAAGTGTCGCTCTCCACAGGGAAATGGATACCTTAAATTGATGCGATTTTCCCTCTTTTTTGCCCTGAAAAATCGCAGCCGCGAAATGATTGGAGACAACCTGTCTCCTTGGGGGTCCTCGATCGATTTAAGATGATGCTCATCCTTCGGGTCACAATGCTGTCATGCCAAGGAAATACATCGTATGAGCCATCAAGAGTTGCCAAATTTCCCCTAATTAAATATTTATTTCGAGGAACGTTTCGAATATTATTCCTTGAAATTTATACATACTTTAAATCAAACTGCAATAGAAGTACTCCATAAAATTTGGTTGAAAAATATCCAAAAAGTCTCCTTGAAAATGCACTGGGAAAAAAAAACACATTGGATCTAGAGTCCAGACTCTTGAAAACATCGACAAGAAAAAATACTCTTGATTCAATCAGATTTAAGCTTAAATCTAAAGGAAATCCGCTCAAATTAAGCGGATTTCGTTCTTGATTTCAAGCTAAAATTCGATTGAATCAAGAGTATTTTTTCTTGTCAATGTTTCCAAGAGTCTGGACTCTAGATCCAATGTGTTTTTTTTTCCAGTGTGCGTATTTTATCAAATGAAGTTTGACAACGCCTGAAGACTTGAACACGGTCGTTCTAGACCAGACGACGTTCTTCCCAAGCACGGTAGATAGACTGGGCTGGGGTTTCGCGATTCTGAAAACCCTTTTTTCGGGGGTTCGTCTCTGGGGCCATGTCGCATCGTCCAGTGTGGGAGTAGATGGATGGGCCCGGAAAGTTGACCTTTTGTTGCGGTTATGCACGGCCATCATCGGGCTATGATTGGTGGGTTCTCGGACGGTGGCGAATCGATTCGAAGATGCTTCAGCTGTCAGCTGTCATCGGTGCCTGGCAAAATACTCCGCTGGAAACGGGGCGTCAGGCACGGTGAATGTGTTATTTTTCATGGGAGAGCCCGAATGAATGACCTGTATTCTTCATATTGAAGCTTTCCGAAGCGGGAATGAACATAGGAAAGTCTGAGATTTAGGTCAAATATACAGTGGCGTGGCGTCCATAGGTTCGCAGTGTTCGTCGAACACCCTAAAATATTTTGAAACAATTAATAAATTATGGCTAAGAATGTGGGAAGCAATATATAATAACTCGAGGAATACAGAATAGTAGATCGCAAATAAGTATCCAAAATAAATTACAGGAAACCAATCGGTAAAAAGAACAAAATTTCAATGACAATTTACCGGCACAATTTTCACCAGAAAGGGTTAAAATCGTGTTCTTGCGGCTTCATTTTTTAAAAAGTTTCCGGGGGAGGCCCCCCGAACCCCCCTTTAAGGAAGGGGAGTGAACCTTTCTGACCCCCCCCCCCCTAAAGTTAACACTCCTACCGAACGCCTACCGGATATAGTCACGCCACGCCACTGCAAATATACCAAAGCACAAAACCATGTATCTCCGTTTACGACGTCGCAGCCTTTCTGTCATACCGATGATTTCCTCGAAAAACTAGTAGACGTAATTCATCAAAACCTTCCTTGATTTTCCTCTTTCATCAGCACTGTAGTTGTCTTGTTTTGCCTTAAAGAAATAAAATGGAAGTGAACATTTAGAAACACCGCAGTGGAGATATGTGGTTTCGAACTTTAGCCATCAGAGTAAAATTGGACGGATGTAACCTGAATCAGCGTAGTATTCTCTGATGATTTAGATTTTAATCAGTTCACCAAGCAACCTTTGAAATTTGAATTTTTGGCGTGTGTTCACTATGATTCAAGGAGAAATTCACATAAGGCTCAATACTTGAGTAGTTCAGTTCTCTTTTAAAAACTGAAACACGTGAGAAAATGCACATTTCATTACAATTTACAACCACTGAAGCTTAAAATTATGGTCATATGCTCATCATGGTTCAAGGGTAAATTCACATCAATTTTAATAGTTGAGTGGCTCAGTTCTCTATTAAAAGTTGAAACACTGGAGACAAATTATATTGAATCACAATTATTTTTAACCATAGAAACTTGAAATTACATGCGAAGTTTCCATGACTGAAACACAAAAAGTTTAGAGGAATTCCGTAAATTAATATTCTATTAAAAATTGAAACACGAGAGAAAATTGATATTTAATCAAAATTTATCCTAAAAATTGACAAATCGGGTTTTTTTTTCAAGGGAGGCATTGACATTTTAAAATTGGTTCATTTTGAAATTTATAGGGCTGGTAAATTAAGCAGACATATTTTTAATAGACTTCATTCGTATTGAAAAAGAACTGACGAATAGAGTTGTTCACAAAAAATGCAACAGCCTCAGGCCCAAATCTACTGCAAAAATAGTCGTAGTGGCTCCCATAACGAGCAAGGCCCATTTCCAATATTTGACCACAGCTTCCTGAGGTACTCTTGTGTTTTCCTAGATCAAAGGGTTAAAAAATTATATGAAAAAGTTATGTCGTGGACTACTGAAGAATTATTATTATTTTGTTTATGCCCTGTTCTGGGCTACACCCCAGGTAGCCCACCTCATTTTAAATTTTACACAAGACAGCATGCCGCAAAATCGCGTTCCCTCGGTGCGGCAGGATAACGGGTGCCCAGGCTTTATGTGCTTCGCCATCTGGAGATAAAGCTGGACCACAATTTTTTCCTGATGACTCGAACACGAGTTAAGTCGTCTTCTACATGTGCTTACATGTACATGAAAGGAGGGAATGCCATGGCAGCAACTTTTGTTTTAAAGACAGCAAAAATGTTATCGTGAAAACCTGGCTTGATTTCCCATTTCTGTGTCATCCTGCGCAGACAGCAGGCCGAAGGCAAAGTCATGATTCGCTTTAAAAGTTTATATGCTTTTGGACTCATATATAAGGTTGCCAGTGCCAACTTTTTAATTGCATAGAATACCTGCGGCCTTCTGCTTTTTTGTCCTTTGGTTCCTGATCGTCCCGCCTGAAAAGCCGTGCTTGCTCTTGGACCAATGCAGAAAAAGGTTTAGGAAGAAACTTATCGCACAGATAATCGAACTGGGCTAGAGTGTTTTCTACTTTTTTGGCCAGTTTGAGAATTTTCTTGTTTCTTTATTTTATTCGACGTCTATTTATTACATTTTCTTGTCTCAATTGTTTCTTCCTGGGAGTGTTTGAAGAAAGAGATTCCTCTGTCTGCGTTGCAGCATCACAACATTTGTATCGGAACATGGAGTGGCTCCGAAGCCACTATCGCTATCAAGATTTCAAGATTTTCAAGATTTATCTATTTCAAAAATTCAAATTTACAATATTAAATAAAACAGCTCCATATGCTAAAGTGAGCTTGTGTGGTATATGTTACTAAACCAAATAAGATAAACAACAAGAAAATAACTAAACAATGGTTGGCATAGCCTGACAGAACAAAAAAATAATATTTTTAAGGCTCAATAGAAAGAGAAAAATTTACGACAAAAACAAAAAAAAACAAAAAAAAGAGTGAAATTTTAGATGCAGAAGAAAAACGAAGTATGAGTGAATAACTATAACAAGTGGTAACTTAATTAATTGTTAAATTAAGAGGAAAGTAAGCAGAATTAATTGGAGTGGAGGGCTCTTTCCAAGGCGTTGAAAAAAGTGATGAGCTTAGCGAATATTCTCTCCAAAAAGTGAAATTGCAGATGCAGAGGAAAAACAAAGTATGAATGAATAACTAAAATTAAGAGGAAAAGGAACAGAATTTATTGAAATAGAGGGCTCTCTCCAAAACATTTAACTCATTAAAAAATTTAAAAAAAGTATATCCTAAATTTCTCCTAATTATATCTATCCTGCCAAAAGGAAAGTATCACTATTGGAAGAAGACGAAACTGAGGATGGTATATAAGCTTTTCAAGCACCTCTATCGTTTTGATGATCTGGAACACGATTTAAGTCCTCTCCTACACGTGTTTACATATAATGACTTGGAACACGAGTTAAGTCCTCTTCTACACGTGTTTACACATAATGACTTGGAACACGAGTTAAGTCCTCTTCTACACGTGTTTACATATGTATATGTATATGTATGTTTGTATATTATTAAAGGAGGGAATCCTTAGGTGTTGAAAGAGCAGAACGCGTGTTCGATTCCTCTCATCTTAAGAACGAGTTATGATGGAGAGCCGCGGCTGACAGAGTGAAACTGGTTCCAGTTCGTCGCCTTCTTACATAAGGGCGTAACTGCACTTAGCAACGAGCTCCGTCGTCCATGAAATTTAATGCTTTTCCGGGCTCATCGCGCGGTATAGTTACGCTCCTTTATCAGCCGGGCGACGAGTTGTGTGCAACCGCTCACTCTTCCTGTTGCCAGGTCCGAATGATAAAACAAGGCATTCAAAAGTTGTGACTTTTAAGGGGAATACTCCCACACATCTGTCGTCAATAATAGTGTTGAGGAAATTACAGGGTTGCCAGCGACCTGGAAAACCGGAAAAAGTCAGGGAAAGTCAGGGAATTTCGGTGTTGGTCAGGGATTTTTGTAATTTTTCGTGGAATTAGGCGCGGGCGGTCTCGGGCTCGCGTTGCGGGATCAACTGACTACTGCGTTCGATTGCGGAGGATGGTCAGATCCATACTTAAAAGTCAGGGAAAAATATTGGAAAGTCAGGGAAAAGTCAGGGAATGGAAAAAAATAATTTGGCTGGCAACCCTGAATTTAGCAATGAAGGTAGTTTCCTCTTTCCGCTTTTTGCCTCACGAAATACTTCAAGTTCTGCTCCATCCAATCCAGACGGAAAATCTGCCTCAAGGTTTTCAATGGTATCCCAGTTTAGAAACTTCCAAAGTATAATTAGTTACCTGCCTACACAAGATGACTACGTGCTTCTTGTTTACACGAGGAAATTTCTTATCATTGAAAACAATTAAAAGATAGGAGGGAGTAGGTGAGTCCTACCATCACTTATTATTGTAAAAGTTCCTTTTATTTTCTGCAGATTCGATACTCCTTCGTTTGACGTGGTGTGGGTAGTCTTACATGAAAATATGATCGACAGAAGACTGTCAAAAGTTCTAATTTTTGCTTGAAAATAATAATAATTGGGTTTTTTCTCCATCTGCTCCAACTAGAGAATACAAACAATAAAGTAATGGTAAAAGTTATTCATACATAAACTAAAATAGTAACCATAAATAATAGTACAGGAAAAGCGAAAAAAAATAAATAAAATAAAATAAATTAGACGGATGGGTATTGCCCACTAAGCCTAAGCTTGTGTCGGGCAAAGCGCGACATGTTATTGTTTTTTTACTTTTTATTTCATTTTTTCATTGAATAAAGTAGAAATGAGAGCCTCTGAAGACCCTGCGGAGGCAGTTTCTGAGGACCAATCGGAGATCGATTTTGAGGAGTATGCAGAGGCAAATTCTGAGGACCATGCCGAGAAAGTTCCCGAGGATCGTACGAAGAAAGTTTCCGAGGAGCATGCGGAAACAGTTTGCGAGGATCCTGTGGAACTGATCCTTGGATGTCGGAAGCAAAGAGCTTTGGCAAAAGCTCCCGAGGGCAACTCTTGACTTGCAATGACTGCAACAGAACTTTCAAGAACCGGAGTAATCTGGTGTCTCATGTGAAAGTTCACAGCGGAGAAACAAAGTGCTCTCGGTGTCATCGTGTTTTTGCTAAAGTTGCTTTTCTGAAAAGCCACATGCGTAAAAAGCACAAGCATGAGAACAAGTGCAAAATTTGTTACCGCGTGTTCTCAAGCTTCGCATATATGAAAATGCACATGCGCCTGAAGCACGGACATGCTGCAAGACCGAGCGGAAAGAGGAAATTAGCCTCATGCGTACGCCAACCAAAGGCTTCGGACTCTACTCCAATGGCTACACTACAAGCTTTTATTTGTTGAGATTGCGGAAGACGGTTTCAAACGCTCTCCGCCTTAATCAACCACAAAAAAACGCACGCCAAGGACGCCAAGAAATCAGACTTTGTCTGTAACGTCTGTGGACATGGCTTTGAAACTCCTTCTGACTTGGTCAACCACAGGAAGACCCACACTCTACCCGCAGAAATTAAGTGCAAAATTTGCAAAATAGTATTCTCAAACAAGAACAATTTAAGATTTCACTTAACCATCACTCATTACCAAATCAGGCACGCCTTGAATTTTGATTTTTCCTTTACCTAATTTCTGGTTTCTGACTCTTTACAGTTAGTTATTCTCAGTTATTCTGCCCCACAGCAGGGAGTAGGGCCTGCAATTTGTAAAATTTGACGAGGCCTTCCCTTATTTTTGCTTTTCCCTCCGGAGGCGTGATTGGATATCTAATCCCGGCCAAATTGAACGCTAGCTAATCGGATAAAACCAAATTTGCCAAACCCTCCACGCTCTCTGAATCGTCTACTTTTTCATGAGCTCGAGCATTTTCGAGTAAGATGTTACATTCGAGCTTATGTAAACATGCGTGTAGTCAACCATTTCATCGTTGCCAGTTTATTTTTTATTTTATTTATTTAATTTTTAAAGTCTCGTACACAGAAATTGCAATTGCAGTCATTATACATATACAGGTCAACAACGAATAATGAAATAACAAATGAAAATGAGAATAAAAAAAACAACAAATTAGCATAAAGCATATTTTTTTTTGAAACAGCACATCAACACTATCGAAAGCTTCACGAAGTAGGAGCTGTTTTAGCTCCAGCATGAATGATGCAAAACCAGTGTCCCTAAACTGAAATTTTAGTTTATTTGGCAGCTTATTTAGAAATTGAAAAGATGCAAATTTGTTATTGCTCGTTATTGCTTTCGGACACCTTTGATGAGATTTTTGATTGATGTTATGATGCCTGAAATTATGATCGTGGGACATCAACACCTACTTCGGTGAAATCAAACCCACTGAGATCATCTGCAATTTTCATGTGAAGTATTTTTCCCTCTTCAATTTGATTTTGTTCGTATCCTTTTATTATGGAGTCAAACGCTTTTTTTCTTCGGATGAAAATAGCATCAGCGCTTTTTATTCCAAGACACGTTTTCATTAAATCTTTTAATCGCTTACCAAGTTGATGTATTTCAGGAGGTTCATGCAATTTCGCTCATTTGGTGAGCGAACTTCTCAGCATCTCAGCTTCTCTCAATTTTCAGCATAGCCTGGAACAAAAAAGACTTTTGATGAGGTAGGATTCCATAGCTACTGTATCGCTTCTTCAACTACGTGCGGCCGTTCGAACTTCACTCGCGCATCTTCTAGGTGTAAAACCAAAAATAGTAATTGTAGTCAAGTTTTGCAGTATCAAAATGTCTATATCGCACTACAGTACTACGTATACGATAACGAAATTACGTAGCGCTTAAGTTTAGATTAAGCTAAACAACTTCAAACTCTTTTGCTATGGATTCCACCTCTGCTGTTGGAATATTTTCCTTCATTAGGCTTTGAAGGGCGAAAACGAAACACATTCAAGAGAAAAGCGGCAACGATGCCGTGGACTTATGTCGATTGGTTACCTCCGATCCTCCAAACTAATTTGTTATCATTACCATAGACAAGCGATCGTGGCCTCCGTGAGGACGTGCGACTGACACCGTATGCAGCCTTGTTGCCGAACTTCACTGGAAAAAAATACATTGGATCTAGAGTCCAGACTCTTGAAAACATTGACAAGAAAAAATGAAAAAATACTCTTGATTCAATCGGATTTTTGCTTGAATCGAAACGAAATCCGCTTAAATTAAGAGGCTTGGTTCTTAATTTAAGCTAGATTCCGATTGAATCAAGAGTACTTTTTCTTGTCGATGTTTTTAAGAGTCTGGACTGTAGATCCAATGTGTTTTTTTTCCCAGTGTTTGAATAATGCGCATTGCTGTGAATGTATTTCGGGAATGAAGACTTTTCCGAGGATACTGATATTTGCACCCGAAACAATTGAAACAAAAATTCCGTAAGTTAAAATTGAAGTCAATTCAGACTGCAAACTTAAAAACGGCGTTTGATGCAAAATAGCTATCGAGGTATTTTCAGTTATTATGAATACAACGATTAAAATTATTCACAAATTTACAAGATATATTCTCGTTAAAAGTAAATTGTTCGAGTCGACTCAGCAATCTTGGAATTGAATTACGTTCCTTCGTCTGGTAAACAACGGATTTCGACACGTCTATTTTTGCTAATTTTGGCGTTTTTCGGAGGAAATGAACGTAAATCCATTCCAAGGTTGCAAAATCAACTGAAATAATTCATTTTTTTTACAAAAATGCACCTTTGTAGTTATTTTCCAACATTTTTCCGATTTTAGCACGAGATCCGAAGTAAAAACCGGTAAAATTTTCAGTTAGAAATATCTAAGATACCACTGATAAAAATGCAGTTTGCGAGGATAACATGTAAGTCGTCCCCTTCCGGCCCGAGTACCACAAGCGCCATGCGATGTTACAAGATTTCCGCGGCCATTTTAATTTTTCACTCAGAAATTGTTGGTTGAATCCGTTGAAAATTGTATCTGACGGTATGTCGTCCATTTCACCGGACAAAGCAGCCATAAGACATAGCCGACCAATCACGCTTTGCCATTTAACCTATGTCATCAATGTCCACCCGACGAACACACAATTGAATTAGTGAGTTCGAAAACGCACCAACTCCCAACTCGGAAAAAAAAACGTTCAGGAAACAGCTAGAACTGCGCAGCGGGCGAAGAACTTAGTTTCAGAAAAACCTCTTTGGTGCCAAAGGACAAGTACTTAGAGACTTTGTAAAGCACCAAGTTGATATCGATACACCATGTTTGATGACAGAGAATAATGCGTTTAAAAAATTCCGAGTTGGTGTGTTTTCATTCCCACCGACTTTGAGATACTGATTTTTCATAGTCTGCTCTGAAAAATTAATATTTGTCGACCTGAACAACGCTTGAATATTTACATAACTTGTTGGTACAAGGTATACTGAACCGAAAAAAGAAAACCGGAAAATCGGATGGTCACCCGTTTTCCTTGAAATGGCCAAAAATTGGTATTTCCAATGAAATACTTCGATTATTCCCTTTTCCCGTCGCTGTTTCGAGCACTTGCGATCGCAATTTCGAAATTTCCTTTTGCGTGCAGATGCTTCTATCCATAAGTGTTACTAAACCGTAAAAAAGTATATATATATGAGTCGCTTTCACAGCGCTCTTTGGCGCTTTACGACGCCTAATCGCCACAAAGCTCGATCTTCCCACAGGTCATCAGGGAGTTGACAATCTCTTTTCTCATTCAACACCCCCTGTCGCCAACCTCTCACTGGGCGTCCCCTACGTCTCCTCCCAGGAGGAACCCAATCAAGCTTCTTTTTTGGCAGCCTCTCTTCCGTCATCCTATTGACATGACCGTACCAGACAAGTTGACCGTAAAAAAGTGAAAATCGAAAAAAAACCCGAGTTGGTGTGTTTTCGAACTCACTGATTCAATTTCAACAATGAGGCTGGTGATGAAAATCTGGCGGCGATGGTGTGACTACAAGGCGGTGAGCGACGTGAAAAACGCGAGTTCTGTGGCGGGGGACCGCGCTCTCGGCTTAGACCGGGCCCCGTTTATCCCCGTGTCAAAATAAGAATAAATACGTCTATGTGACCAGTCCACGTCTCTATTCCCCTTTTCTCACCTCTGTCCTTTGCCTCGCCGCGACGCGACGCGACGGCGGCCGCCACGCTTCGCCCAGGTTTATGGAAATGCAGTCGAGGTTAAGCGGCGCAACTCGCCGCTCTACGTGTACAAGTACAAGTGTGCATTGCTCACAAGCGGCTCGGAGCGGAGCGAAACGCTTAAGCCATTGACACATCATTTTCAGGAACAATGTTTAAGCTTTGCAGTGGTGCTTGGATGCATCTTTTCCCGCAGGCCGAAGCGCTTAAGATGTTTGACTGTAACCACTCAGTTTTGTGGCGTCAAACAAGTGGATATCGACGGTGAAACTACCAAACCACGTATCTCGGTTTGCGACGTCGCAAATTTCCTGTCATACTTTATTTTTTAGATAGAAAACTGTTCAATGTCAATTCGTGAAAACTTCCGTGATTTTTCCTCTTTGTGCGGAGAAAAATTTGTGAAAATTGTAAGGAATTATATTGATTTGATCTCCTTCAAAAAAATAAAATGTGAGTGAAGATGTTTAAACACCGCAAACGAGTTACGTGGTCTGGTAGTTTCACCGTCGATATGTTAATAACTAGGAGACCGGGTTAATATCCCTGTGCTAACCAAGGAATTGATAAGAATCTGGCTACTTACATATTTTAGAGTTTATTTGTAGGGAAGCTTTTCAGCCATTCCCTTTTATCAGCCTACACAAAATTTCGTGTTTTCACATTTTAAAAAGCAAAAGAACACACAGGGATATCAACCCGGTCTCCTAGTTATTAATTGAAAGGAATTGCTATTACTACAAACAATGCTTGTTTACTTCAAGAAGTGGATATGCCCCGAAAACAACAATCATATTCGTGTCATTGGAGTATCGATAAGTGAAGTTTGTCAAACTTGTTAAAGTTGGAGTCAAAAGTGTGAAGCGCTTAAACTCATTGGAAACAAAAACACATTGTATCTAGAGTCCACACTCTTGGAAACAATGACAAGAAAAAATACTCTTGATTCAATCGGATTTTTGCTTGAATCAAAAGGAAATCCGCTTAAATTAAGAGGTTTGGTTCTTGATTCAAGCTAGATTCTGATTGAATTAAGAGTACTTTTTCTTGTCGATGTTTTTAAGAGTCTGGACTCTTGCGTCGGATGGACAGAAGCTTGGTAAATCTTTCCGTCTGGATTTTGCGAAGAACCTGTACGGCAGTGTGGATAAATGGATGCTGGTGATAAAATACTTTGTTATAATTGCTGTGAAATGACTCCGGGCCGTTGGTGGTATGCGGCTGAAAAGTTGGTGGGTTGTTGCAGGCTATCACATTTGGTTAGTGTAATACTTACCTCATTTGTCCATTGCAACCATCCACTGCCACCAATACGATCCCTCCATATGATTGGTGTTTTTTTTTCCTACCTCCGGAATTGAACCGGGAATCGTCGGGTTTGAAACAGTATGGGAAAATCTATAAATGCCAAGGGAAAATGACGAAAGTGTTAGGAAAAATTGTTCATTCGCCTTTATCAGCTCTTTAGAATTCATTTGACGTTTAGAGTAACACATTTTACGTGAGAAATATTTCAAGCATGTTTATTTTGCCTTATAGCATATCTTCAATTGTCAAGGAATTTTACTCAAATGTGTTCGGGAAATCAGTGAAATGTCATTCTCGAAATTTTGTGGCAACCCTGACTGGTTCAGATTTAACTACACGTGCACCAAATCCACCACAGCCGAGTCACTTTCGCTTTCGAAGCCCCGCACGCGCGAATGGGACCTCACCTTGCGGAGCGAATCGCGCGAGCGATTGAGCGAGTATTCCAGCGAACAGAAGCTGGCAACAAATAATGAGGACGCGTCAAAGGAGCTGTATAACCAACACTCGGGGCGAGAAAGAGCCGGAGACAATGCTAATTACCGCGGACAAAAGGGTGTGCTAAGCGTGGCCCATTGTCCCGCCGCAGTTGTCCGAGGCGAATGCATCCAAGGCGCAATTATGTAAAAAATGGCGGGATAATAGGATCGTAATTAGAGACAATCGAGGAAGAAGAAGGTGGCTCCTCCTGGCGGAAGACAATGGATTTCGCACGGCTGTTGAGACAAGCTACTGTCACATCCCGCTAATAGGGACCCGGCCAGCACGGGAGGTCCCAGTATCCTGAAAATGTTTTCGGGTAGCCCCACCGGACCCCCAGCGGACTCGCCTCTGCAGCGTTGCCGATTTCGGTTCCTCGGGAAAATCAGATTAATTATTCTAATAAAGCCATATTTTGAATTAGAGGATCATTTCATTCTTATGGTATTTATTTTATCAAATGCTACACATCTTAACACTATCGATACTGACCAGGGTGTGTACAAGTCTGGAATTTCCGGGAATGGTACTGATTTTTTAAGGGCGGTCCGGAAGTACTGAATAAGTGCGGAATTTCGCGACAGGATCCGGAATTTCAGTCATTTTTGTCGCAATTCGAGCGAGAAATTCAAATTTTTGAAAATTTTCGGATTTCGTCAATTGGAGGTACTGAAAAAGTACTGGATTTCTTGGGAATGGACTGGAAGAGTACTGTGAAAGCACTGATTCTTCGCCAGCCTGGTTAAGTAGACATCTTGAAAATATAAAAATAATTTATATTGTCATAGAACAAATAATATTAAACAAGCAAATGGTAAAATCAGGCATTCAGATAAAGAAAGGTCTCTTATAGGTTGGGGGAGGAACACTGCCAATCGCAGAGCATACTTTCTTAACTTTTGCAAAACCCGATTTCGTGTCGAATCGGCAGTGCCGCATCCGAGTAGCCCAGGAGACCTGGTTTCTTCGATCATGCCTCTCCATCAACAATGCTGACTTCTCAAACCAAAGCTGAACTCCAGCCCCCCCCCCCCCCCCCCCCCCCGCGCCTCCATCAGATTCCATATTTTTGCCCACCTGTACGTTTACACCCTTTCTTGAACGAGGGTATTATAAAAAACACTCATTCATCTCCTCGTGACTGATTTACGGCAGGAATCGATTCTGGTTGTCAAAATCCGTACTTCAAATTGACGTATTCCTGCCAAACGGAACTATGTGCATTATGACGTGAGCCCTGTCATGCGTATATTCTTATGGGTCTCAGGGCTCCTGTCTTGATGCACATAGTTCCGTTTGGCAGAAATACGTCCATACATGGACTGCCTTCAGCGTTTTTAAGAACTACCAAGATATTCAATGCTTTTTGAGGAACACAACGGCACTGATGAATTTGTTTGGAAGTGGCCAACTTCGCATAGAGATTCCACAGGCACATATGTTATTTATAGATTTGGAATAGAAGTAATAGATCCTTGTTATATAATACAATATACACATACAGTACACATTATTAAATATATTATATTTCCAATACAATACAATTATCCTGGAGACTTAAACGCAAGGGTAGAAAAAGTGAACCCTACTTATCGGCTGATGTCTAGTTTATTATGGTATGAATTATCGCCGAAACTTCAATGCAGTTGAACTTCAGTTGTCACTTTTACTCGACAGGAGCGAAAAGAAATTCGACAGAAAACTATCGCGTGATAATCATGAATGATACTAATCTCAACTTATAACCACAAAATTGAAGGAATGGAAATATTCGTTTTTATTATAATTATATACCTAAATGTTACGATGCCTTTCCTCTTACTACTTCCTTCTATTTTAGACTTCCTCTTTATCCCACACGGAGAAAAAAACCTCTTGCGTGGGGCCCGAAGTTTAGGTCATATGGATCTCTGAAGTTTTCAGATTGAGCATCTGAACACTTTAAGTCTAGCTGTCGAGGTTTGGATCACACATCTGAAACTTTGGTTTTCACATCTGAAGTACTTCAGATGTGAGAACCAAAGTTTTTCGGTTGTGAGAATCGAAGTTTTTCGGATGTGAAAACTGAAGTACTTCAGATGTAAGAACTAAAGTTTCAGATGTGTGATTCGGTCCTCGACAGCTAGACCTAAAGTGTTCAGATGAAAAAGTGTTCAATTTGAAAATTTCAGAGATCCATATGATTTAAACTTCGGGTCCCACGCACGAGGTTTTTTTCTCCTTGTATTACATATACTTACTTCAGGTCATCTTTTGTAAAAAAAAAATATGTATATATTTTTTACAATAAAGCAATAAAGTCGTTAAAAAAAAAAAGAAAGAAAGAAACTGTGTTCCGCTCTTCCAAAGACTCATTCGGCAACACTAATCTCGAGTGTGCACGCGCATACGTCACCGTTGATGTATTAGCGGAGCCTCAGTGTTTTACGGTGGAAACTGTCAATGTTTTGTCAATGAGCCTTTATCTCGAGACAGACAATAAAGGGATATTACGGTTCATGTTGGGACGCCCGGCCCGCGGCCTCCCGAGGGTCTATTGATCGCTGACCCCGTGGCCCGTCCTCCCGAGAAGGACGAGAGAGTGAAAGTGGGCGCGCAGGAACTATCCACTTCGTGACCTGGGCTCTAAGACACGTCTAAATACATGACAGACAGGGACCATGTCGCGGTGGAGATGCTTGGTTTTCGATCCGGGATACGGGTTTGGACCCTGGGGTGCTCCACCGCAGGAAGCAGGATTTCGAGATCCAGGGCGCGATCCTTGAACGTCTCACTTAATTTATCAGCGTTTCGCGCGAACTCGGGCTGTAAAGATGCAGTCGCCGAGATAGAGCGGGTTTTCGGAATCTGGACCATGGGAATCTGCCCGGATACCCTCAGGGCAGTGCCTGGGCACTATCAGGTTTTAGCTCAAACCAACACCGAAAACCAAAACAAAAAAAAATCCTGGATAATTTCCTTTTTAAAATCTTACGTGAAAATTGTTTCGTACTCCGGGAAATTCGGGAACCAAATCTTGAGCAACTAGCAAGATGCCAACAAGTCTCGAAGTGAATCCACGGTTCGATTAGGGATAATTGGATGGAGTTAAACAGAAAGGAACCAAGCCACATCGGGATCGAACCGAGAAAAAGAGGTTTAAAGTTTAGCTCCTGCATAAGACTCAGTGTAAAAGATAAACTTAAAGTTCAATTTCTGTAAAATTTGCTCCAACAAAAACTTCGAATTTTTGGCGATGGATAGTAGAGCAGTGGTTGAGTTCAAAACCACTCATAACTCAATTTTTCCCAAAATGTGCGTTGGTTTCTTTCTGCTTAATTCAGTCCATCAACAGTGAAACTACCAGACTGCGCTTCTCGTTTGCGGTGTCTAAGAATCTCCTCTCCCATTTTATTTTTTTTATGGATAACAAATGAATATCATTCCTTGAAGTTTACACAGAGTTTTCTTCGATCAGAGAAGAAGAAAATCACAGAAGTTTTCGAGAATTGATTTTGAGTAGTTTTTCATTCAAAAAATAAAGTATGACAGGAAATCTGCAACGTCGCAAACCGAGAAAGGTGGTTTGGTAGTTTCACCGTCGCCAGGTACAGTATTAGGCAGTAGACAAAATCAGGTGAACAATCATTTAGTAGCAAATGCGCTCCTGCATACCTGCACAATCACCAATCAACAAGTGGGCAAATTATTATAAAATTGGTGGTAATCTATTGGGCTGACAGCTTTAAGATCCTGCAGATCTTGACTTTGGAATTGACAGACGCAAGGACCATAGGTTGGGGGGATCACTCTTCAATGTTATTGGACGATTTGATGGAAATTCTTCGAATGAGTCATCTAAATTTAGTTTAAAATACATTTTTCCATCCGGACAGTATTAGAGGCATTGGATGTCATTCACTACAGGATCGCCTGGCTTTTGACCAGGACGGATGGAATCATAGTAATGAAGTTTGTCAAAATCTAGGATAAAATTGTAGTCAATGTATTCCACGTCATACGAACATGGCTTCTTTCGGGCTTCAACAGTGTGTTTCACATAGTCACGGGGGATATAAATATTTTGATTTTTTGTGTGTGAAAATGTGGGTTGGTTCCTCTCTGCTTAACTCAGTCCAATTCAAGATCAGAAATAGTGCCACCAGTCACCAACTGAGATTTTCACTTTCCTTCGACGATTACTGAAATGAACCGGCACTAATCAGTCTTATATTTGCTAAAAAAAGTTCACTTTGCTCAAAAATTTTGCAAAAAACACTGTTTCATTAGGTAGTTGAGGACATTCTGCACATATCTATATATTGCAACAAAATAATTTCCGCGTTTAACCGGCGTACATTCCACGATTTGAGGAGCGTTGCAGAAACACGTGCGCACTGTTACAGAGACCGATAAGCGATTACTGAAATGATTTTGTTCAAATAACAAAAAGCAGATCCACAAGATATAGATTATTTTTTGCTTGATTTTTTGAGCCAAAAATATTGGCAATTAGAATTATCGGCGGCGGCGGCTGAGCGCGCAACCGAATCCCTCATGTCATGTCTCTCTCCCATTACCGCGACATTTACTTAGTTTAAATCAATATCCATGTGGGATATCACATTTCAAAGATGACAATTTCTTTACGGAAGAGAATTGCAGACAAACCGGGCCGGATAAACACAAAAGGAAGCAGGAAGAAGCGATGAAAAATAAAATTTATTGACAGTACTTCTGAGTTACGTCCCAACTCAGCATCTCATTCCAGAAAAGCGCGTTTATCACATAAATATGAATCCATTTCGGACACATTTAAAATGACACACATACGATATCACGATAGTCAATTGTCCTCTTCAAACCATAGTCCACAAGAGCATACATTGCGGAGAAGTGTTACACCTTTGCTACATGTAGTAAACAATTTTCTCGTATTCCCACCATGCTTATCTTTTGAATTTAATAGGAAAATATTCAATAACAAAAGGTATGAATTATAATACGGAAAAAAGACATAATCAGCAGGGTCGAACGAAGGATGGTTGATCGAAGCGTTGCTGTGCTTGTCATCTTCGGACATGGGCCTGTCGTAGTTGCGCAGACTTTTGAAGTGTAACTCTTCGCAGTACATGCCAGAAGTATATTCGGTCAGTCGTTCCAGAGTCTCTTTATCGAGCCGTTGTTTGAAAACCTCTTTAACATAAGGATCTGTAATACCAGTTCCATAATTGAGATGGTACGGTCGGAGACGCCGAGTCAGTTTCAAAGTGCTTTCACCCATGATGGATCAGATCTGAAACAAGGGAAGTATATGATCAGAATCGAAATCCAGTTAATGGTTGAAGATTTTAAAAGAAACTTAGGTTCCTTTAAAACCACTTAAGGTTTCTTTTAAACCATTATTACCATTATTTTAACCATTATTCATAATTACAGGAGATATGCTACTACAGACCTATATCGACTGCAATAGTGGCAACTTGTGGGCTCATTGATTTGCAATCATGAATGGTGTGCATTTTATAGATATTTCTTTATATGAACATCCACACAACTTCTACTGTTTTAGGGCAATGCTAATTGAATCTATATCGACTGCAATAGTGGCAAATTGTGGGCTTATAGCTTCGCAATCATGAATGGTATGCGTTTTGTAGATATTTCTTTGTAAGATCATCCACACAACTTCTACTGTTTTAGGGCACTGCTAATTGAATATGTGAAAGATTTTAAAGCAAGAACTGCCTCCGCCGTGGAGTTTGCAGGCGTGCCTGACATTATTGAGTTCAATTTCTCCGGTTGCGGAGGTAGGGTACGACTCAATTATGATTGGGATAGGTTGGGCTGGAATGTTCTGTGCCTTCAATTTTTCATACCGGCGGAGCGGCTCAATTTTGATTCGATCAGCTTCCTTAACATGTAGCAAAAAGTTGTCACTTAATTCCGCCCGAACTGCATCGAACTGCAACATAACTGCAGTTGAATGAAGCCATGATAGAGTCGCCGAGGTTGTCAATCCAAAGCACACACATCTGACTGATAACGGCAACCAACAAAAGGCACATGAGTAAACATAGATAAATTAGGCAAAATTTGCGTCAAAAGAGTAACTTCCCGACCATTGTGTTAAATCTATGAAAGTAATTAGCGAGCACGCAGATGTCATCATTCGACACTCGAAGGTAAATATTTTATTTTTATTTTTGAAATATATTCGGTAAGTTATTCAGATTTACATGTTGACATAATTATTCAAAAGACGATAGCAATACTTAATTACAGAAACTTAACTTAAGAAAACCCCGGGACCGCCTGAGGGCGGTTATATCGGGGGATGTTGGCTCCTCAGCTTTCTCCGCCGGAAGCAGACGACGTGCTCGTACTGTACGGCCGAGGAGCCCGGTGCACGATCCTCTATGGGGACTTGCCGCTTCTCGTGGTACATTAATTTCTGGCATGTCACGCATCTCGGTTTCGGTGGCCGGGAGCTGTTGTAACATCTCGAGCAGATGTAGTCGGAGGATGCGTGGCGGCGAATAGCACCGTAAATCGGCTTGCCGCACACCGCACAGATGCGCCGCGTGACAGTTTTCTCCGCCGGAAGCAGACGACGTGCTCGTACTGTACGGCCGAGGAGCCCGGTGCACGATCCTCTATGGGGACTTGCCGCTTCTCGTGGTACATTAATTTCTGGCATGTCACGCATCTCGGTTTCGGTGGCCGGGAGCTGTTGTAACATCTCGAGCAGATGTAGTCGGAGGATGCGTGGCGGCGAATAGCACCGTAAATCGGCTTGCCGCACACCGCACAGATGCGCCGCGTGACAGTTGTCGCGGCCGAGGAACAGGCGGCTTCCAGGTGCCGGACAACCATGATATCTTTCATGTATTCGGAGGTAATTATGGTAACCAATATTTAGTGCCAACACGTTTAAACGTCGATAATCACACAGCACAGTAATTCGTATTCCACTTCTTCGGTATATGGAAGTAAGGAACACAAGATGAAACCTTTCGGTGAAGGAACTTTTTAATTCTGTAGGTTTTCAAAGTGTCATTCCGTTTGGAGTAAGATTTCTGCACGATTTTTTCAGTTGGCTATAGGCTAACTATTACAAATTTTTTCTTCTTTCTACGCGACTGATTATCAGTGCTTTTAAAGGAAGAGTTTATTGTTTGAAAAAGGGAACAAATGTAATCGCATAATTTATGGATGGATCCGTACTGTAACATTCTGTAAAAGGAAAAACATTTTTTAGCACAACTACCTACTCTCTAGTCTTTGATGAAAAGTCGGGCGCAGCATTGAATTTTTATTGTTTTCATCCACCAATACGACTCAAATATTCACTTTGATTAATTAGCGCTGTGTTAATTTTGTAATGCTACCTCTAGCATGCTACTTCCCTGAAAATTTCACACTTATATTTAAATATCCTCAAGTGTGTCTTGAAGAAGGTGGGTCTTTGAAGAATCAAAAATAAAGAACAAGGAAACTGTGAGTTAAAAAAAAGAGCAGAAACATTTGTAGACTTGCCGTTTTTATTGTACATTTTGTTAATAAAAAAACTTCCAGCTAAGGAACTGTGAAACGAGAAAGGAGACTGGATGCCTCCTTCAAAGCATTACCGAATTCATATACATACAGCCATCTTTGTGGGTCTTTGAAGAATCAAAAATAAAGAACAAGGAAACTGTGAGTTAAAAAAAAAGAGCAGAAACATTTGTAGACTTGCCGTTTTTATTGTACATTTTGTTAATAAAAAAACTTCCAGCTAAGGAACTGTGAAACGAGAAAGGAGACTGGATGCCTCCTTCAAAGCATTACCGAATTCATATACATACAGCCATCTTTGTGGGTCTTTGAAGAATCAAAAATAAAGAACAAGGAAACTGAGAGTTTAAAAAAAGAGCAGAAACATTTGTAGACTTGCCGTTTTTATTGTACATTTTGTTAAACAAAAAAAAACTTCCAGCTAAGGAACGGTGAAACGAGAAAGGAGACTGGATGCCTACTTCAAAGCATTACCGAATTCATATACATACAGCCATCTTTGAGAAAATTTGCCATCTTCCAGAAAATTTACTTTGACTAAAGCGGCTTACCGTTCAGCACCAAAAACCGCGAATCCTACTTGCGGTGCCCTGTGGGGCATTGGTGTAGAGTAAATATCAGGTGAAATTGAGATATTCAACTTCTGTCTGTGCGGTGGTATGTATGTGTGTGTGGTGTGTGTTTTTGCAGGCCGCTGATAATGTTGATTTCCCACGCGTTGGCCGTGGACGTCGGATTTCATCCTGTTGTTAACTTTTCTTTGTCCTTGTTTGCGTCTTCTGTAATCCGGTGCCGTCGTTCGTAGATCGCGAGGATGAGTTGCTGGCTGCCCCAGACTGTGTCCATTTCCGTGGATCCTGATCGCGTAATTGAACTGTCGAGGGGAGTTGCAGAATGGTGTGAGACTGTGAGAGGAATTATTTGTAGGAGGAGAGACTTTGATTTTCCTCATTTGATAAAGCTCGTGCTTTGAGCGGGCTGACCTCCCATCGGTAGTTATCGGCATGTTGATTTGCTGTGCACGGTGTTGGTGGACACAATTTGCCAAAGGTGGCACAAAGGTATCAAGTACTTCTTTCAATCAACAGTGCTCAAGTCAAATTGTCGCGAAACGAATCTTGACAGCTTCGAAAACTTTCAGCAATTTCACAGCTTTCAGCAGTGCAAAATGAGTATTCCTGGGATGTTCATGTGCCCTCAATATAAAAGTCAATTTTCTCGAATTTGCATAACAGCGAAACTCAAGTCGTGGTAACAGTTTTAATAAAACCGTAGACTTCAGCTTATTTCTTTAACACTCATTCTCACGGAAATGTTTACAGACCCCCCCCCCCCCCAAATGCAACTATTGCGGAATTTTGTCATAAGCGTCCTTCAAACTTATCAAACTTCTTCTGGAATTATTCTACCCTACGCTTTTTCCTGAACTTACACTTTAGTGGTGTTGTATTGAAGCATGGTCTAAATCTGCCTCCTCTCGGATCCGGCCGCGAGCGCGGTCCGACGCTCCACCTCCGCAGTTGCGCGGACCAATAACGGAGCGGTGCCCCGTGGAAGGCGGACCTGAAAGGCGTCGCGACGCGGCTCCCCGAGCGCCGGGACGCCTGCGCGGCGACTCCCACCGCGATTCGTCGGCGCGGGTACCCCTCGTCCGAAACCCGCCTCAGCTGTTCTTCTCTCCTTGGTTTGGTATGATTTCCACCGAGCGCCTGGTGTTGCGGAAGGGATCGCCACAATTTTTAAGAGGATATTTTGTTGCATTTTACGCCACGCCACGGGAGGATAACGCACGATTCTCTAGTATGCCGACTATACTGCCGTGCTAAGAACGCCGTATAAAGCGCTTCTCGTAAAAACTGACTTTACTTGGAAAATTTTGAATATTCTCCTCCCAAATTTTCGGACAATTTTGTACGCAATTTAATCTAAAGTATCACTGGAAGAAAAACACATTGGATCTAGAGTCCAGACTCTTAAAAACATCGACAAAAAAACATACTCTTGATTCAAGCGGATTTTTGCTTTAGATCAAGAACCAAGCCTCCTAATTTGAGCGGATTTCCTTTTGATTTAAGCAAAAATCTGATTGAATCAAGGGTATTTTTTCTTGTCAATGTTTTCAAGAGTCTAAACTCTAGATTCAATGTGTGTTTTTTTTTTCAGTGATCTAAAAATATCAAGTAATAATATGCATTCATGTTGTAATAAATACATGTTTTATTTAGTGAAATGTGGCAACTCTTGAATGTTTGTACGGCGTTCTTCCTTAGCACGGCAGTATAGTGTGCAATTGGAAAAATTCTGATACCACTATTCCACCCTGAGGGCAGTGCGAGGTTGCATAGCTCCCTCTCTGAAGGCGAATAGATATTTGATACTTCTCATTATCCAGAAGAACATTTCAAGACCATTCATTAATCTATAAATGATGCTTTTGCAGTGGCATATAATGAGAAACGAAATGACTTTCAACTTATTATGTTTCTTTTTTCTTTACCGGGTTGCACTTGTATCAGGGTACTTACATTTCTTTTTCGCCCGATGTGCATTTGTCTTCGGTCGTCAAACTTAAACCACAAAGTTCAGAAGAAATCTAACGTGCTGAGTACGTACCTTCAGAATGCCAAAATACATGCTAAAAAAAAAAGACGTAAAATGAAAATGTTAGCCTTACGTTCTTCTACCTGAAGTCGATGCACGTAAATGAACCGCGTTTAGTAGGAAGGAACCAAGCCGCATCAGCTATTCCGGATTTAACTAGGCACTCAAATTTTTTCCAAGAGAACGTTTGTGTGGCTTCCTTTGTAAATTTAAAGGATTTTTTTCTGGACTGTGCAGAAAATTCACTGAAATGTGAACAAAAATCCGCACAACCGTTTTCTTGTGTATCAATTGAATTCACTGGAAAAAAAGGTGTTTGGCTCAAACATGATGATTCTTGAATTTGCCGCAGAGAATTTTATTTATCTTGATTCATGCTGAAATATTCTTGATACAAGAAAAATAATGCTTGGGTTAAGCAAATATAAAAATAGTTTATACTACGCAGAAAAATTTTTGATTTAAGAAAAAACACTTCTTGCTGCAAATTAAATATTTTTTCCAGTGTTGCGTCATTAAATTATACGATATCATTTACCTATGTACCATTTCGCTCGGACCCCTTGAACATTTCATAAAACAGTGTGGAGATCCTTACCCATAATTGAAAAGGGATCTGTGCCTTTAAAAAACTGGTTCAAAGAAGCACTGTTTTTATGAACCAAAAGGGTAGTAACCTCCCATTGTAACATTGCGAGTTGAATCATGGTTCATCTGCAAAAACTTATTTTCACTCCCCATATGTGCTTACCTAAATTGTCTTGGTCGAATTTTGGCAGTTCATTTGAAATGAATACTTTTAGTTGAGGTTCCGACTTAATCCTCTGTTTAGCGAGTTCGATTATTTTGTCTTGAACTATGGGCCAAGTATTGGCGATGGTCCGAATATACGCAGGATTATTTCTCGTTTTGAACATCCGTACTTACTTTATCAACAAATATTCGGAAGCATCCCACCGTAAAATCATAACAATATCGCCTCCCTATTTTGCTCTACACTTATTCTTCATGTAGCTCATTGACAATATTTAAGCGTGGACCCGTTGGAAATCAAAGCAGTGGGAGCCAGCATCGCGTTCAATCAAAATCCGGCCAATTATCGATGATTCAGTAGCTGCATTGGCTTCCAATAAAAGCTAATGCATTTCGAGAGCGCGCATAATGCGAGGCCCACATCCACAGCCCACATGGTTCATTGGTTCCTCCACGCTTCGGGCAAACTTTGGTGAGAGTTGTGTGTAATCAACTTTAATTCAATATTTTATTAAGATCGACAAATGAGATTCATCGACGGGGAAACTTGACGGAGCGGCTGATAATGCCACCGAGTCCTTTATTACTAAATTGTGTATTTTGCCAGTCGTATTTAGATGTACCTGACAGAATGTTTTTTTTTTTTTTTCTTTCTTTCTTTTTTTTAGGAAATTGTTTCATTTTATATGGTGCAGGGTGTCTACAAGTCCGGAAATTGTACTGATTTTTTAAGGGCGGTCCGAAAGTACTGAAAAAGTGCGGAAATTCGCCAACAAGGTCCGGAATTTTTAATTTTTGTCGCAATTTGTGCTAGAAATTAAAATTTTTGAAACTTTTCGAAGTTCGTCAAATATTTGGAGGTACTGATGAAGTACTGAATTTTTCAGTTGAGAAGGTACTGAATTTCTTGGGAATATACTGAAAAGTACTGTGCAAGTACTAATTTTCGGCCAGCCTGTTTTAGTAGGCGCACCCTGCCAGGAGCTTTTGGAGGCAAGGTACACGTCTTATTTACATTGTAAAGAAATATTATATTTACATTGTTCATAACTTCATTGGGAGTGAAGGAAAGTGTAATTAAAAGTAATCATATCACATAAGAGGTTTTAATACCTGACATTTAAGGTACACGGATAGATTGTTTTGTAAATTCTTCAATTATGTATCTAGGACAGCCTAAAAGTGTCTCTTTGAGAGTAATGCCAATTTTTTTCAATCCATCATCAAAAACAGCTCAAGGAGTTTTATTGCAATTTCAACGTCCGTACACATTGTCGGAAGAAGAAAATCCGGGAGTATATTTGGCAACGTTAAGTGGACTGATTAAGTTGGTTCAAGTGTCATCACGCCAAGTTTGGCAACGTCGGAGCACTCAAAATCCGCTCCGCAAATCGGAAACGGATAGATTCAATTTGGGCCCTCATGGGATGGGTTTTGGCGCGCGAAACGTTGAGTTGTCTATTATGATTTATTTTGATCAAACTCGTATAAACATAAGGGCGGTCGCTCTGCGGTGGGGGAGGGGGAGGGGTGAGCTCAGAGCTTGGGCCGCCACTTGAAAAGCGGCCCCACCAGCTTTTGTTTCAACGGCCAACTTGGTCACCAAATGTTTACATGCGGATACGCTGCGTTGCAGGATCTACCTCGAAATTTTAAAATTTCAACCGTTCCTTATGATTCGCAAGGCTGCAGGAAGAGAATCAATGATGTGAGGGTTCTCATTGTTCAGCGGGCTGAATGCTGATTATTGAAATTGATAGACAAATCTATAGACCGAATGGATATGGAGGGATCCTATTGGGGGAAGCGGGTGGTTGCAATAGACTATATGGATATGTAATAAACTAATTGACGGCACAGTTAGTTTCACGGTTGTTATTGAATGTGGAGGAGAACGATAGACTAATGGAAGGTTCTCTCTACAAGTAGCAGTGATCGCGATGAGATGCGATTTGATCGCAGAATGTATCGCACTTTTGTCGACGTCTATTTATCGAAATATTATCGAACAAAGTATCGTGACAAATTGAGATAGAAGTCCGATTTTATCGAACGTGGTTTCATACATATGCAATACAACTGCCACAAGATTAAGGTTTATCGCTCAGATATTGAAGATCCAAGGGATTTTATCGCCAAAAATCGCAACTTAATTTCAAAATATCGCGATTCTGCCCTTGAAAATGCTACTCGGTTGCCGTTTTAGTCTATTACCTACCTCCTTTGTCCATTGCAACCACCCTCTTTTACCAATATACTGGAAAAAAAATTCTGTTGTGGAAGCCGTATTTACGGGTTACACAGATATACCGCCCACGTTCCGAGTTCAGAGGCCGAAAGTTCCGGGCAGAGCACCCGGAGCTACCGAAGCTACGGCTCCAGCACCCCGAACTTTCGGCCTCTGAGCTCGGAACGGGCGATATGTCCCCATAGCCCGATACTTTTTTCTCAGTGTAGGATAGCTTCGTATTCCCTAGTCTTCTTTGAATACCGCTTTGTCTATCAGTTCCAATGGACCACTAGACAAGGTACGAATTTCAGCATTCTGATACATGTTTCTTAACCAAAATTTCACGCAAAACACGATTCGCGTAACGAAAATGACTTTAACCAACTCCGAATGAAGATATCAACGTTTTTATTTCACATTGGTCGCGAGGAATTTGAGCTGCCCGCTGACAAGAAACTCAAAGGTCTACGTGAGTCAAATCGCGCACTACAACGGTTTCAACAAGCTCCTCAATCGAGTAATGTTCATTTCCCACCATGTGTTGTTCAAAGTGTAAGCAATTTGCTGTAGCTGAGCCAAAGTGTCAAGATTGAGGTCGCCAGATTTGTATATCGAAAAGACTGTCATGATAACGTTTAGCGCGCGATGTGAAACACGTGGAGCATTGAGTTTTCACGAGCGGGTGGTTTGGCATCAAGAATCATTAAATATCTTCGTAAGGAGTTCATTTCGGTAAATTTCGTTGTGTGCATCGTGTTTTACGTGAAATTTTGGTCAAGAAACTTGTATCAGAATGCTAAAGTTCGTACCTTATCTAGTGGTCCATTATGAGCTGAAGCTTGCGGTGTTGGCGACGACCACATGGCAACGTTCCCGAGGGCGTCCCTCAGGGCCGCGGGCGGCGCGGACAATGCAGGTCAGTTTTCACCCTCGGCGCGAGGATGAGGCCACGAGGGGTAGCGATGACGGGGTGAGGGTGTGAGCTACCCGCATACGTAAATACTGTCGGAGTGTTTGTACGAGCTTGTCATTAGTTTGTGGTAATTCGATACGTCACCGAGGACTTGGACCCGGCTCCAATCCACCGGGAGCCGCCTTTTTCGTCAGCCCGAGTCGAGATACGCGTAATTAGTCCATTTGCCGCGCTTTCGCGGGGATGAAGAGCTCACCGCCCGGAAGCTCGAATTCGGAACTGGGGGTTGCACTGGTAAAAAAAACCCTCTTGGACCAATGCCGCGGTGCATTGACTTAAGAGTGCAGTTTCTTGTCGCCGGATTTAAGAGTCTTGAACTCTTGTTTCAAGCGGATTTTGCGTTGATTCAATCCAAACGTGAATTGAATCAATGCAAAATCCGCTTGAAACAAGAGTTCAAGACCCTTAAATCCGGCGACAAGAAACTGCACTCTCGAAGCAAGAGGTTTTTTTTTCTTACCAGTGTGCGATTGACCGGGTTGTGTTGAGAAGAGCGCGATTGGAATCACGATTGGCACTGGAAAAAAAACACATTGGATCTAGAGTCCAGACTCTTAAAAACATCGACAAGAAAAAATACTCTTGACTCAATTAGATTTAAGCTTTTATCAGGCCCGTTCAAATATACACAATTCACAGGGTAATTTTCTCGTGTGGATTTCTCGTTTCATTGCTTACGCCGCCCATACGGCTCATTGGAGAAAAAAAACACATCGGATCTAGAGTCCAGACTCTTAAAAACATCGACAAGAAAAAATACTCTTGACTCAATTAGATTTAAGCTTTTATCAGACCCGTTCAAATAAACACAATTCACAGGGTAATTTTCTCGTGTGGATTTCTCGTTTCATTGCTTACGCCGCCCATACGGCTCATTGGAGAAAAAAAAAACACATTGGATCTAGAGTCCAGACTCTTAAAAACATCGACAAGAAAAAAAATACTCTTGACTCAATTAGATTTAAGCTTAAATCAAGAACCAAGCCTCTTAATTTGAGCGATTTCCTTTGATTTAAGCTTAAATCTGATTGAATCGAGAGTCCTTTTTCTTGTCAATGTTTTCAAGAGTCTGGACTCCAGATCCAATGTGTTTTTTTTTCCAGTGCTGAAAACGGCAGTACGCACCTCACGCGAAGCAACCCGCCCTTTTTCGTCCGAGTTTTGAGGTTAAGCGATCGGTCATGGCGGACGTAGCGACCTCGCCTGGCTTTTGATTAGCGGAGCGCCGAGCAGTAACCGCGCATCCGTGCGAGGTTCCCGGTCGACTTGAGCGGTTTTTGCCGCGGGCGACAGCGGTTGCGTGGCTCGGGCGAGTGGGCGAAACGGGGCTCAACATTCATCATCTATTATGGAACAAAGGGACTGGGCAATAAACAATTTACCGGGCGAGTTGGAAACATTTCAGCATACCATCGCCAATTGAGCACAATCAATTTGAACTTCAACCCCGACTCTTTCAAGTAGTTAAGGTGCATGAGCATTTTTATCGTCTCCCGGTTTGAATGCCGCCGATGCACGACTTTTTAGCCGCGCTCAAACCGGAGGAGGCGCCTCCGAGTTCAAGTTCCTCTACCGAAAATTCTCATAGTATCATTGTAAGCAACTAAAGATCACAAGATAAACGGGTAACCAATGCTAAATCCCTGTAAAAAAGTATTGTGTCTAGTTATTTATAAACCGGGATCCAACAGGGAGTGAAAATTTACCGCACTGGAAAAAAAAAAACACATCGGATCGAGAGTCCAGACCCTTGAAAACATTGACAAGAAAAAATACTCTTGATGCAATCAGATTTAAGCTTAAATCATAAGGAAATCCGCTCAAATTAAGAGGCTTGGTTCTTGATTTAAGCAAAAATCCGATTAAATCAAGAGTATTTTTTCTTGTCAATGTGTTTTTTTTTTTTTTTTTTCCAGTGTGGGAAAATCAGGGAATCATTTCCAGAAACCAGAAATCTCTTCTCCAACCACCGAGGGATCATTTCGCGCGAATGTGCGTCAAAGAAATGGCTGCAAGATGAATTAAAAGTCGGTATTCATATCTGAAACTCTGGAGAGTTATATTCTTTTCCCCAAGGAAATCCCGGAAAAGTGGGAGAAAACATCGGTTTCTCATCAGGGAATGAGCTTCTGAAAATCAGGGAAGAATCAGGGAACCTTTGCCAAGAAAGCTAGACACCATACCCTACAGCCAACATGCTGCCGATGCACGACTTTTCAGCAGCGCTCAAACCGGAGGAGGTGCCTCCGAGTCAAATTTCCTGCACCGAAAAGTCGTGGTATCATTGTAAGCAATTGAAGAACACAAGATAAACGGGTAACCAATGCTAAATCCCTGAAGCATTGTTTCTAGTTATTTAAAAACCGGGATTCAACAGGGAATGAAAATTACCGGAAAAATCAGAGAATCTGTTCCAACAACCGGGAATCTTATCTCCAACCACCCAGGGATCATTTCGTGCGAATGTGCACCAAATAATGGGTGTAAGATCAATTAAAATCGATATTCTGGAAAAGTGTATTCTTTTCCCCAGAAGCAGGAACAACGCTGCGTAGAGTATTGAGTGTCTGTTGAAGAGCAGTTACATTTTTTAAATCCCTGGCCCTCGGAGAGGGAGTGGTGGGCAACTGCTTCTCTAACTGAAACTTTTTTTGTTTTAAAGCGTTTTTCTGGAAGTTCGCGCATTTGGGCAGTTGATTTCGAAGTTTTGCGCTCATGGGCTGGCTGCACCGGTGATTTTCGTGTGATTTTTCAACTTAGCAGACGTTTCCGTTCTTGTATTTGACATTTGGGACAAACCTATTTCACTCATAAGTGTTAGAGCTTCACTTGCTCGACCTAAAGATCCTTTTTCATTCGATGGTCACGCTCATCTTCCCACCCTGTGAGCGGTGCCCGCAGCTCGCGGAAAGCGTGACAAAGTAGACCAGGAGCCCATTTGAATAATTCAAGTCTATCGGCGGGGGGGGGGGGGGGGGGTCGAATTCGATCACATTATCGGGGCCCAACGAGAGGTCAATATCGGATTATTGAGTCCGAGACGGCTGTGGCCCGAAATCGAGGACCCACGCTAATATAATCGAGAGTGACACCGTCAATTGCATTTGAATCAAGCATACGGGCGTCCGGCACTACCTAGTGGCAGCATCATTTCTCGGACCTAGTTCCGAGTCCAATAAGAAGGTAGAATAAAAAAAAAAAAAAACGTGGTACATATGTTCCAGTCTTAATATGTATCCGTCGCAGGCGATTAGTCAAACCAGGCTCTTTTTTTTTTTTTTTTTTTTTTTTTTTTTTTTGTTGCAGGTTTTATGACTTACACCTCTTCTCAGAGGTCTACATATAACTATAGAGAGAGATTTAATGTCCGTAGACAACAAGGCGATAGGGACATCCATGCTCCGGCTTTCAAATTTTCAGGGATTAAGGCCAAGTAGAATCTGTTTCTGCAGATCCGCACGTCAGTTCCGTGAAAATTTGGAAAATTGCAGACTTCGAACCAAATCAAGAATTAATTTAAAGTACATTTTGAGGTTTTGATATGAAAACGCTTGGGCTAAGCCCAACTATAGCAAAATCTCAGTACCTGAGTTTTATGAAACTTTTTTAGTTTTAATCTTTTGAATCACTGTTTGGTTGCGTTTTTTTAAAGTATGTACCTAATATCGATAAAAATTGATAAGTTATTGTAGCTTACCTTAAGTGCTTCCTTTGGAATGAATGCTATGTGCTCTTCGGACATTCTTTTCCCTTGCATCAAGAGACCTTTCGATAGACAACAACAGTGCCGCCTTCACGTAACCGTCAAAAAGAAAATGTTTTTATTGTAGTTTTTGAAAATTCCTCACGGTGCAATAAAATGTTGTCTCCTCGTTATTTTCTCTGTTTTGACTTATCCGCTGGGAGAGGGATATGCAATTTTAGTGGAGATAAAACATTGCCTGAATTTACTAGAGGCTCTTGAGTAAGAAGATTTTGTTACTGAGTGTTCCTCAAGTATGTTGCTATATTCCCTATATCTATAAGTATTACGGTTTTTATTATTTTGGCAACTCCTTGGTGAATACATTACAAAGGCGCTTATCACTTACGTTAAGTCCCAAATTCAAAGTTTACATGATATAGTCGCTAATGTTAAATGAGAGATCACTAAGATGCATTCCGTAAGATGGTTACACGAAATGCACATTGCGCAATGCTCTTAAAAATAATACTAAAATATAGTTACTGGTGAATTTAAACGAATGTTCGTCGCATTTGCAGAGGTTTTACTGTTAATAGCGTGTTAATAGCCGACATCGCAGCAAAATACATGTAAGCACCGTTTTATTGTTGCATTCAAATCTCCCATGAAACCGCGGAAAAGGGTACCCCAATTTCAAATCACCCGGAGCCGGATTCCCAAAGTGCATAACTACTTTCCGAACGCTATAAAAGTAGCACAATGCATGACACAATGTAAAACACAAAAAGACAAGGGTGTGACGATAAACCACCGTCGGAGGTCATACAATAGTGAACAAATGACCGCACCAGTGTTGCCTTCACGTGCAGTGAAACACGCGTATTCGTGCAAGGTATTACATGTAAATTCAGACAGATGGACAGAAGATTTTTCTCTATTTTCTCTGTAATTTAGGTTTTTGATTTATCGAAAAATCCTGCACCTCAAGATTTCTCCCGGGAGCGAAAACTATCCTCTCATTATTTAATTGGGCTACGGTAGGGGAATTGTAAGAGGAAAGAATGGAATAAAAATGGCCAGAATATTGTTTTCTCGCGTATTAATAGTTTCTTTGATAAAGATGAGGAAAGAGTATACCGAAACACGCAAAATATGTTATTCTTCAACAACCGTATTTTGCGTGTTTCGGTATACTCTTTCCTCATCTTTATCATAACAGCATGAGAAATGCGTTTTTTCCAGTTTCTTTGAAAAAAAAATTTTCGGCGGCAAATTCCAGAATCATGATGCATGCGTATTGAGTGAAGCACCTCATTTTTCAGTGTGTTACTACGGTGCGTGCCATTTCTCAGTGTTCTCCTCTCATTTATCTTCAACTTGGCAATGCTGCGTTGCTCACTTGCATACAATTTAGACTGCAATTGGGCAGGACGCAAGTACACCGTGCGAGAGGCGCAGGGAAAGGATTGCGTTTTACGGGTCGTAAAACCATTAACAAACTGGGCGTCTTCCCCGCACGCATGGTCGCAAGAGGGGCGGAGTCGCGCTCAAATTAATTTTATGGCGCAAAATAAGACCAGGAAGAACGAATAACGCAGCCACGCTCTACCCAAACCACCTATGTACACGTGTTGTCAGTAGGATATTCGTCGTTCTTACTAAGTAGGCCCGTCCCGCGTTTCCCACAATCGGGAGGTTTATCGCCGAAAAAGAGCAGGTTTGATAACCGTCGACCAATAATTCACGGAAAGAGCGATTGCGATTTGAAAATGTTTCAACGATGGGAGAGAATGGTTTCGTTCGGTTTTTTGACCGGAAATCGTTTGCGAAGCCACGCCCACCGTCGATGAAGCGTTTGCCTTTGGCTCGTGGGCCAACGGCCGATTTTAAAATTGGAGCATTTTCAAAGGAGTCGCGACGAAGATAAATTGTTCGTGGGTTTGGGAAAGCGATAAAGGAATAATTGGCCAGCCCGTGTGGCTGAGGGACCTAAAAATCAATAAAAAACTTGTGATAAATGTATTTAGTAAAATATTGAACGATTATCCTTTTTTTTTATTATTCCAGAAAATACAAATAACGAGGATATGCGAACTCAGGGCGTGCTGTAATAAAGAAACGTCGTGCTAGAGGATGTTCACATCGATAAAATTTTTTACCTTAATATGGTGAGAAGTAAGCAAGCTAAACGTCCTCTTGCACAATGTTTTTTCATTAAATCATGGCCTGAGTTCACATATCAATGTCGTGAAAATCCGTTAATAGCTCAGTATTTGATTTAATCTTAAATATAAATACGTTCTGATCACTTTATCTTTGAGTAGAATCAAGTAGTTATTTTAGATATGATATCGTAAGTATATTCCTATATTTATCTACTATATCAGCTATGAGTTATGACTGGAGGAGTAGGGCTGGAATAATGGCCGCCGCCCTTCGGCACTACATCAGCTGTTGTTTTAGAATTCAAGAGGTCCTCTTGTTCCTTCTTCTTTGTAATTAATATCGCGTCTTCGCGTAATTTCTCATTCCCTCCTATGTTGCGTTATCCAGTCTAGTGTGTCCTTCCTGGCGTGAAAACCTCTCCGAAATCCAGAACGATCTTCAAGAAGATTGTTTAAAAAAAAGAGGAAAAACATTACATGTGCGTAATGTAAAGCCACCGGTGGATGGAATCCTACACCCAGAAGTCTGACTGTGTGGTCAAACAAGGGCTCTTTTCCGCGAAGCAGGTGCGAGAGGGACGGGAACTCGGCGTTTGATGGCGCGATTATCCTAATAACAGCGAATGTTACTGGGTCTAGCGCGATGCGCTCATTATTCCATGAATTGTTGATAGAGGGCGTGGGAATCGCCGGCGCATCCCGTCAGGTGCGACACGAACCAAAACATTTAAACGCCGCCGACCCACCCTCTCCGACTCGCCGCGGTCACCAGCAGTCCATCATCAAATCGTAAATAAATCACAAACTCAACAACAGCAACCGTCTTTTGTCTTTTGTATCGCACTCTGTCTCGATATGTTCATGCAGGAGGTGGGAAACACCACCCATGGAAACATACTGCTGTCTCACTGAAGAGACTAATATTATCAAGTAAAACTGAAGAGCGAATAACAACATGAGACGATTCAAGTCACGATTCCGGGGCTGATTTGGAAGTTGAAAGTTTGCGACGAACATTTGTTCGTTTGGCAGGAAAAAATAAATTGCGTCGATGCTTTTGAGATGATTTGTTTCTATTAAACATGTTAACTTTCTTTCATTGTTATTTTTGGCTTTTAACTCGATTTTTTAATCAACAGCATCTTTCGATGCGTCTACATTCATTGTTATAGGTAAGTTTACATCATAGTATGCCAAAACTTGCGCTTCAGTTAACAATTTTTCAATTTTATCAAATTCTAGCTGATGTTCATTTTCCCGCTGAAAATGTACTTGCTCTTGTAGCAATATCCTCAGATTTGGCATTTCAAGTTGGAGAGATTTTATAAAACTTGAAATAATTTACCATGCCAAGAAAACGTTGCAATTGTTTTACTGTTTTGGAAGACTTTAGATCTAAAATTGCTTCAACTCTTTTTGGATCAATTTTGACACCATCTTTGGACCAAATGTGTCCAACTTTCTTTCATTGTTATTTTTGGCTTTTAACTCGATTTTATTAATCAATTGCCATGTTCTATGCAGCGTAGCCAGCCAAATTCGGCATTAAAATGTATCTAGCCAAATACTGTGGGCAACTTTTGGAATATTAGAAGAGAGTCCAAAAGACTTTCTCTACCTCTTACAATTTGCATTCAACAAATGATGGCAATCATCTCGAAATGTCTGCAAAAATTGAATCTCTGTTGTGCAACTTCAAATGTTAGCTGGTCGCCACGATTTATTTGTTTGTTTTTTTAAACTTTCATTTACTACTGACTTCAGGGAAGAATTTAACTAGTGTGATACATTTTAGGGCGCATAATTAAACTTCATTCCGGTTTTCTTTCCTTTTTCCTTTGCACTTGACCATTTGCTAAGGCGTTTAACAAAATGAGACTATTTGTCTGCGATAAATGTGAATCTTCAAGATCCTGTGGTCATTTTCGAAGCGATACGAGTATGTTAATCCCAGTGCACGGGCGCAAGAAACCTCAATATTCTTGGTCACCACTTACTTGTCATCTTCTCATCGGAGTCGAGGTGTAAACCGAGGCAAACTTGATACCCTCTCGGATAGGGCGCGACAGAGGCCAGGACTGCCGTGCTAAGGAAAAACGCCGTATGAACATTCGAGAGTTGCCAAATTTCCCTTGATAAAACATGTATTTGCGACGAAATTATTCAAATTTTTCCTTGAAATTTTCAGATATTTTAGATTAAATTGCGTACAAAATTGTCTGAAAACTTCAAGGAAAAAATATTCGCAATTTTCCCTGTAAATTCGGTTTTTATCGGAAGAAACTTGGCAACGTCTGAAGGCTCATACGGCGTTCTTCCTTAGCACGGCAGAGGAGGGGAGGCAAGATCCAGACGGGATCCAGATCAAAAGATCAACAAATGTTTTTTATTGATCCGAAAGAATTATTTTGTTACCATTGAGGCTCCTCCGTCGAGTATCGGATGTTAATTCCTTTCATTCGCCGGAATAAAAAAGTTAGTCGATGCCGACTTACCTCGTCGCCGCTTCGGCGTTGCATTTCGCCGCGAATTATTATTAATCGTCGCACGTCGAAAAGGGGATTTTCCTCCGACAAATCCCAACTCCGACGGTTGGTCCGCGGTGTCGAGTTTCACCGCGTCTTGCCTCTTTTCCTTTGAAGACACGGGCTTTGGCTCTCCCTTGCTAGAACAATAGTCGCAAAACGAAGTGAAATTGGTAACCCGGTAGGACTGTAACACCACCATCTGTCACTCTGTTTGCGTTTCTCAATGGTCAATCGATTTCTAAGCAGCCGCCATCCTTGAATCTTCAACATTATGGGTCGTATTCGTAGCCGTTCCTGAAAGAGTTCCTTCCCTTCGGAAGATTTTATTTTTTTATTTATTTTCATTCAATACATGAGAGCCGCAAGGCTATGGTATACGTCAAGCTACAGAAAGTACGGAAAAGAAAATTTTACATCTCAGCTAAGCACTAAATATCTCAATCAACAGGGCACTAAATAACAGAAAAACTGGGCACTAAGTAACGAAAAGATGCAGCACAAGTAAGGAGCATGGATCATGAAGGACAGTTTATAAGAGCTGTGAGTTAAACTTAACACTATGACTTTGGAGGAGGATCCTTTCGATTGATTGTAATGATTTGAGACACCAAAAGATGTAAAATACAAAATTAAAAACACCGCCGACTTGCAACTTGCAATAACGCCAAAGACATAATACTCATATGTGAGTGCTTTAAGATCTATAACTTTGGGGAAGTCTGTGAATGCCTCATGGTAATTTTCGCAAATTTTCATCAAGTTAAGGCTCCCTTGCTGAAGATGGATCTTGAAATTTTCAAATTAAATTTCATTTAGGGAATATCAATAAGTTTCGTAGAATATACGAAAAACAGCCTTAAATTTCAATTTTTCAATGCTATTCTTTGCAGTTCATCATCTACTGCATCGTTATTCTTCCCGATCGGCGGTGTTTCTTCTTCTTTCTTGTTTAAAGAGAAGAAGAAAAAATGTAGGTCATTCAATTTCAATCAAATCGGAGTTTTTAGAATTGAGAATTCGATTCCCGCAAAGGAGCTCTTTGAAAATAGTGCGAGAAAAACCGCACCGAGGAAGCATTAATCTGTTGGACGAGTAATTTAGCAGAGGCCGAGCCGGTGCTTTGATGCTGAGACCAGCCTCTTTCGGGTCCTTTTGATGTTTTGGACCACGAGAACAAGCGTGTTTTGGCAGGGTGGAGCAATTCCCGAAAAAACGGAAATTAATATTGTTCTTCTCGACGGCGCACGTGCTTCTGTTTGCATATGCGAAAACGGTTCTGCAACATACTTGCCAGATTGGGTTTTTTTTCACAATGTTCCCAATGGCACAGTTTTGCTAGTCACAGAATCGTATTTTGATGCTTCATTCTTGTAGCGCAGCTGAAGATAATAAGATTCGTCGAAACAGCAACTTCGTGGTGTCTACAAGTCTGGAAATAGACTGATTTTTAAGGGCGGTCCGGAGTACTGAAAAGTGCGGAAATCCGCAAAAGGTCCGGATTTCGTTCATTTTCGCCAATTTGTCCAATCGCGGCGATTTTCGAATTTCATTCGGGTACTGAAAGTACTGATTTTCGGTTCGAGAGCACTGAATTCATAAGTCCAGTAGTACGATGTTGGTCAGCTGTTTAAAATAATTCTAGTTCGATTAACGAAAAGCGCGTGTTGAGAACAAAGCAAAGAGAAAGAGAAAAAGTTAAATGGAGGATCCTGTTGGTTGGAACGGTTAGTTGCGAAGGGGAAAGAAGGGGCAAGTAATATGGTAAATTTCTACAACCTAGCCTAAGCTAACGCAAGGACAAACATAATGCTAAAATTTTGTTAGTGTTTAAAAATGAACCTCACAGTTCGTCTCTCATTTTCCGCTTGGTCTATACCAGCCCCCCGTTTCAATCCAAAGGATTGCTCCATTTTCCCGTCTCTCTTTGTGTATTAATTATAACTATCGAATACTAGCCTATCAATGATTAGTCTGCTGTAGCGAACGTTTGTCGAAGCGAAAAGAAGAGTTGAGTCTCAGGAAAATGGTTCGAAAATCGCGGAGGAACACACGGCTGAAAATCCAACCTTCCAAAATTTAAAAATTCGTCGCATTATTGAGTATTGCTTTTAAAGAAGTGGACGTACTTAAACGAAGTTAGAATGTTACTCCTCTCTCGCGATCATATCTGACAGTTCGACTCAATGAAAGCCGGAGTTAGAAATCAAGTTCGCCCTCAAATCGATGGATACAATTTGTGCGGCTCGGGAGATGATATAGTTGTATCACCCATTTTAGCTTAGCGTGTTATAAGTCATGTGACCGCAACCTCCTTCATTCTTGCAAGGAGTTAGAAATTGAGGTGCTTTATTTTATCAGTTCATTCGTGTCCTCGATGCAGTACACTGTTTAGAGGGATAAATCTCGAAAACACGCCAAGTTGTTTTTACTTAATCTGTAAAGTTTGGAGAAAAGTCAAACCTTTCCGATAATTTTTAAGCCTCCTTTCCTGAGTGAATCCTCATCTTTTCGCTGTAGTAAAAGTTCGCAAAGGACTCAATCCTCTCACGTTCGAACAATGTGAAGTATTGAATACTCGCATGAAATCGTGCAACACCGCTCAGGACTTGAATGCCCACGGCGGCTTTGACCCGGGGTCGGTCCGCTAACATGTGTTTTTTTCTTCTGAGCATTCAGTCGGTGTTTTTGTTCTGTTTCCGAGTATTTAACTGATCCGACGAGTGTGTTTATTTTAATGTACTTTTGAAATCTGAACAACGAACCAAGCCTCCGTATATTCAAGATTCACATCACAAGGGGTCCTAAAGTCTCCATGATTATCGATATTTACCCATTCGAAGCTGTGGTCAAGTATCGATTATGGAAATGATCGTTCCTAACACCTTGTTTATCGATCTTCTTCTATCGTCTCCTTACTCCTGTATTTTCAAAATATTATGTCGCACACAAATAGACAAATCAGGCATTTTACCAAATGCCCAGGCAAATAGTCAAATATTCTTACGTAGATCGAAATTCTAATTATTTTGCAAATATTGGACAATATGATTCCCTGATCGTGTAAGAAGGAAAACGAAACAGCTATTTGCATCACACACGGAAAAAAGAGCACGGGATTGTTGGATGATATGAACATTTCCAATTACACTTGTGGCAGTACCCCAATAAATTAGGTTACTAACCCAAATGTTGCGGTTACCACAATTTAGTGGATTACCCCTAACACTTTTTCCCCGTGTATAAAAGTATTTTAAACGGTTTTTAGCTCATGAACGAACATTTAAGTTGAAATTTACATCATGTCATAAAGCACATGAGCTTTTTCAACATTTAAATATGCGAGAAGCATTTGAAGAGAAGGAACGAGGAGAGTTTGTAGATTTGGTCTTTTTTCCAAAATATTGAAAGCTCCGTCTTAAATTTACGAATTTTCATAAACCGTCAAAATATGACAATGTTCTCAGAAAACGCCTGGTTTGACTAATTGCCTGCGACATCAACACAAACACATCTTTAATAACACATCAGTCCCGATTAATTCGAATCACGTGTGACGAATCGACGGACAATCGAGCGGTAACGAAAACCGACTGAACTGAATTCGACGTTAAATGGATCGCGTTCAGCAGAAAGGAACCAAGGCACATCAGCTATTGTCAAATTTAACTGGGCAATTTAATTTCTAACGAGAGAACGTTTGTGCGGATTCCTTTGATAATTTTAAGGAATTTGCTTCGCACTGAGTAGAAAATTCACTGAAATTTGCACAAAAATCCGTACAACCGTTTTCATGTATAAATTTAACTGCCCAAGGAAATTTGGCAATAGCTGATGTGGCTTGGTTCCTTTCTGCTTAACGTCTGTCCAAATAGGTCAATGCAATAACCGCGAGGCGATTGGAGGTGAGACATGCCACCAAGTCGTCCCCGACTGAGAAAAGGACTTAACTACACTTTGCAATGAACCCTGTCGCTCATACAATGCAATATATCTCCAGGCTCATCCCTATGTGCAGTTACGCTCTTTTGTCAACCGGGCGACGATGTGGTCCAAAACGAACCCGAAACCCTTCTCCGCCCATTATCCGGGGGTGATGAGTGTGGCCGGTAAGCAGGCGATGAGCCCTTTGCTTCCCGGTTAAGTCTGCTCGTCCTATTTAATCAATTAAGCTTAGACTGTTTAAAACGGAGGAAGAAAAAAAGAACAGCTTCTTTGTCGACAACGACGCTGCAACGATGACAATTGACCCGTCGAATGCCATCAGTGCCACTCCGATAGCCACCAACCTGTTGGTCCCGGGTCATTCATAAGTGCACGCTCTCTTGATCCTTTTTTAAAATCGCGCGTTGCCGAATTTAAATGGAAATTAATTAATTAATCAACCAATCTTAAAAAATTGGTCAGTGTTCAAATTCTGCTCTGTACCATTTGGTGCTGCTTCTTTCCCATAACTGGACTGCATTTTGCAATTTGGAACTATAAATTCTGGCCCGGTTTAAAAACAACGTATGTGCCATTAGTTTCCCTATGCACATAAGTGTTTTTTCAGATGAGACAGAATTTATAGCTCCAAATTGCAAAATGCAGTCCAACTAAGAAACGAAAGTGCGTGTTCTCTTGATTATTTTTTCAAAATTGCGCGTTTCCGATTGTAAATGAAAATGAATCAGTGAGAACGAAAACACACCAACTCGGTAACTCGAAAATACTCAATTCCACGAAAGACAGTTAATTTACACGAGGTTATTGAAGTTAGCGCGTCTGTTCCAAGTTGGACCTTTAAAGTGGCCATAAGTTCTTGTATTTCGCCAGCAAAAATCTTTTTCTTGAACTAACTTCTTCACCTACTGTGCAGTTTTGTGTGTGTCTTCATTATTTTCATTTTTCCGAGTTGGTGTATTTCCGTTCTCACTGATTCAAATAGAGTAGAAGGGAGGACTCGCTTTGATGACGGCGTAGAGATACAACTATTCGTGCTTGATGGATGTTTGTGTTGTATCTGCAAAATTGAAGGCGCGATGCGTAAACTCGCTATGCTCCGCTCTATGCTAAATTGTTTAGTTTTACCAGTTGGTCATTACCATTATGTGCTGCATTCTGCTCCCTCGTGTAAGAGGAATTAAATAATCACTTCAAGAAATTGACTGCATTTTTTTATTAGGAATTTCAGTTTTTGGCTCAATTTAGTAAGAACGTATCGATGGTGAAACTACAAACCTCATATCTTGGTGTGCGACGTTGCAGACTTCTTGTCATACTTTATTTTTTAAATGGAAAACTGTTCTACCTAAATTCTTGAAAACCTCCGTGTTTTTCCATGTCGGGTCTTTCCGGAATGATATTTATTTATTCTCTCTCAAAATAATAAAATGGGAGCAGAGATTGTTAAACACCACCAACGACCTACGCGGTCTGGCAGTTTCACCGGGGTATGCACCATCAGTTCCCCTATGCACGTGAGTTTTTCACTCATAGGCCAGAAATTGTAGTGCCTATTCCCAATTATTGCAAAAGGAAGTCGAAATGGATCACGAAACGGGGTAAAGAAATTAAGTTCAATAGCCTTTTGGTTCTTCGCTCTGAGGAAGAAACAAACATTGCTACAATATCATCTCATCTTAACACACATATGTATCTATCTCGGATCAAAATTCACGCCAGAGAAAGAGGCTGACAGCCGTATTTTCCTCTATTGTGATCACAGCCTAGCGGAATATTTAAAAATTTCGGTATGATTTTGTAACAGTGCGTGTACTCGCACAACCTATTATCCTCTTACGCTGTGTTTATTTTTGTTACTTTGAAGATGTTGTTTTATTCCTGCCAACCGACCATTCAAACCAGATTTTGTTATTGTATTGGATTAGTCTCTCTGGTTTTTTTCACGGGTGCGGTTTGGGAGCGTTGTTTGCAAGCGCGGGTTTGACTCAAAGGATTATTATCCGCGGGACAGATGCGATGCCGAAATATGAAGCACAGTTTTTAACTAAATGTTAGGAATACTTCCTACGCATTATTTTGAATTCGATCGGAAAAATATCGATCATGTAAAGCTCGCAAAAACCGTGCCCTCGTCTTTTCAAAATTGTATACCTAAAGCCCTGAGTGCATGGAAAAACTTTTATATCTTGATCAAGAGTTACTCCCAGTTTTTTCGGTGTACAATTTGTACAAAATTGTTCAGTGATGTGCATGACATTTTTTTGGGACAAAATCTGTGTCCTATTGCTTCAACACGTATCTTCTCAAATGATCCATTATTACCGGTATACGTATCGTACGTACCGGTACGTGTAGCATAGTACCACGAAGACTTATAGAGCTTATTTTGAGAGGCACATTGTTGCCAACTTTCAAAAATATACGGAAATAACACCAGCTCTGGTATTTTCGAAAATCTTCGAAAATCCGGTGCTCCGCCAGAATAACAGCCGAACGGAGAAGTGTGACCTCGCCGTAAGACTTTTCAGAGGTATTTTTGCACGTGGACTTCTTTTTTGTATACAAACTTTCCAAAAAATCACTTCTAAGACCGTCAAGGTATGGAAAATAGGGGTAAAATTGTGTTTTATTCTTGCAAGCAAACATCCCGCAATCGATCTGAATGCCACATTCATTTGCATAGCCTTTAGCTCAACTCTCCAAGTTCTGAGAAAAATCGAAAAATTGTTACACGAGTAGTTAGTAGAGTAGAAAGTATCGAGAATCGGTCGGTCACTTGAGATGACTTAGGAAGAGCCAATTTCGAAATTTCTGATTTGGCTTTCTCAGGTTTGTAAATTTCCGCCGAGGAAACAGAAGCTTTATCACTATCACCGCGAGAATTGGAGTCAGTGCTGATTATTTCAAGTGGTTTAATTGTTAAGGTTTAATTAATCAGTAAGTGGAAGCGTGAGTTTTTTAAATTTTTCAATAGTTATAACCCATGAGAGACATTTTAGTTTGTCCATCAATTTCCTGTTTAGTCTATATAACCATCCCTTTCAACTAATAGAATCACTTCATTTTCTCGTCTTTTTTGTCCATAGCTTTGCCTACTAACGCTAATAATCAGCCCGTTGGGCCCTGAGGTCCTAAGGAGTACATGCACGACAGCGGGCCGATTATTGAAACTCATAGACAAGGCTATAGACAAAGACGACAAAAGGAATTTGGAGGGATCCTATTGGTGGAATCAGGTGGTAGCAATGGACATAGGAGGTAGGCAATAGACTAACTAACGGCAACCCACTGAAGACCCGACAGTTAGTCCATCATTTTCTTCCTTAGTCCATAAGTACCAACCATGTCAACCAATAGGATCGCTCCATACTTCTTATGTCTTCTTTGTCTATCGCTTTGTCCATCAGTTTCAATAATCAGCCCGCTGGACGGGGCTCATGTTACGATGGCTTTAAATCCCTTTGATTTAATGCGTCCAATTCATATCCTGTCTACAGGCCCTTTGAAAAGAAGCAAATTTGAACCGAGAGTAAATTATCAGAAATAAAATAATTAAATTAAACCTCTGAAATTTTAAAATCCGAAAGGATCATATTCTATAAATTAGAGACGGAACATTCGGAACAAAGTAGCGACTGACTGGTTACGCTGGCTTACTAAAAAGAGAGTACTGCTGCGCCCGCTATCAGATCCCTCAACAACCACAAAAGATCGCGATACAGATCAGGAAAAAAAAGGCCAATAGAAATGGAAAAACAAAAATATTATTGCCCCGATCGCAAACATACGTCGCGGATGCCTAGCAGAACCCGTAACTCGAGGAAACGTACGTACATACGCTTTTTCTGCGACTGCACACACTGCCGTGCTAGGAAAACGCAGTATGAGCATTCGATAGTCACCAGAGTCCTACGATAAAAGTAATTTTGAGGCAAATTTACGTTTCCTTGAAAATGGCGACGACTTAGATCAGTCAACAAGCTGGAAATGCTGGAAAAGATCAAAAATGCCTATAATAGAGCTTGCCTGATGGAAATCTGCACGCCTGCAGCATACGCGTTTTTTCCTGCGCGCGGCAGTACAGGGGTGGCAGTTGACGGCAGCGCAAACATTACAATAAGAGTAACACGAGTATGAGTTGGTTTGTAACTCGATCAAGCGAATTTGATTAAGCAATCTGGCCAGAGAGCGCGGGGTCGGGAATAAATTCAACAGTATTACTTTGTGGGTTGTTTGTTATTGTTCCGTCCGCAATCGCGAGGGAAGATGCCTCGCCCGACCCGCCGCCCCTCGCCCCGAAGCTACCCTCCTGCGTGGGGTGGTTGGAGGTCTCCATCATAAGGTCGAGTTACTAATTCCGCCAAATTATCAGATAAACAGGCGGTTATCATCCGGCTGTTGCCATCCTACCCGATTATGAATTGGATTGCATTTTGCAAAAAGGAACCACTAGCATTGCAATGTTGGTAAGATTGTGCAACTTCTTTTGTCTTGGAGGAAAAACCCGATTATCCATTAATAGTTTCTATTTTACTCGCTAAAAACTGTAAATTTAAGACAAAAATTACCATATAAATTTCATAGTTTTTCACGATTTCCGCAATTTTATTGCAAAGGATGAAGTTGCACAATCTTAGCATCATTGCAATGCTGGTGGTTCTTTTTTGCAAAATGCAATCCAATTCTCTATCGAGTATATTTGGTTCGCTCCAAGCAGGTTGTAACATACTAATATACGTTTTTCTTCATATCTCTAAAAACTACAATGTTTTGTAAGTAGTTGTAGGTTTTATTGTACCCTAGACGCCCTAGACTTTCATGGGCTTAGGAAAATTTTTTTTGCCCTAATGATTTAGGAATACACAGCAAATTTCTTTTATCTTTAGGATTTTTGAAGAACAAGGTATAGTCATGGATAAAATACATTTTTTCCGTGCACACTGCTCGCATCACCCAATCAATTTGCGGCACGTGATAAAGTTCGCTTGAGAACGAAGGGTCTCCAACTTATTCATTTATATTCTTATAAATAATCGCGAGTGGAAATTTGGCAACGTCAAAATGCAGTTACGTCCTTTCGGCGAATCGAAATCACCGCGGGGGCTGACGATGCTCTGGAAACCGGTCCGGAGGCGGGCGGACCCGTCAAAAACCGGTGTATTGTGCGAGAAGCACGAGAAAACAACAACAAATCGAGGCAATTTAGCGACATAAGCCTAATAAAACACGGCGTATTGAGTTTCACCTACGATAAAAGCGTATGCTCGCTAAAAAACCCCATTTAGCCTCCGACGGGATCGCTTTAACTCCCGCAGGTTAATTCGGAGTCAAAACCGCGTAAGGTCTGTTCAATCTTAAAGTAGATCTGCGGTTTTTCCGTAATGGAGCGTTTCGGGGGAGGATACTCGTGAGATTTTCGGGAAAACGAGCCTTTTTTCGCTCTCTTTGAGGCGGCGGACGATTGCGAGTAAACACGGCGTAAAATTAGGCGTAGGGAACCCTTTAAGGGAGGAATGGCTCGGGTTTCGTTCGGGCTTCTGTTGAGCGCTCGAAAAATAAGAAGGGGTCCGTGTAATTAATCGATCAAATTTCTAATTGAAATCGCGTGTTTTTCAAGGATTTGCTCTGTTTTGTTGCATTTTTAAGAGTGTTTGCCAAATTAAGAGGTTCAAGCTGTCGTATGCTATGGTGTTGTGGACGTCAAAAAACCGGGCACATTTTATCGTTATGAGATAAAAAAAATCGTGTCAGTGGACGTGGCGTGCTTAGGGATATATCGATTGTTCTGTCCATCTGATACCGTATGGAGAAGAATCGATGAACAAGGTGTTTGCAATGAACACCTTAATAATCGATTCTTTACCATAGCTTTAAATGGGGAACTATCGATAATCGATCATTCACGCCTCGCCACTGTCTGAAACGGCAGCCCACGAGAGACTCTATAGTTAGTCTATCAGCCTCCATCCGTTCCACCAATAGGATTGCGTCATTTTTTCGTTGTTTCCTTTCGTTTTGTGCATCGATTTCGAAAATCAGACAGCTGTTACACACAAAGGACACAACCTACTGACTGTGGGTAGATCATTTACTGTAGTCAGTCCAATCGCACATCTTAACCCAAGGGGCAGACAGCAACTATTTGAAACCTTTCGGAGCGCTAATTGCCTATTCGAGCAGTTGAAGGCGTAACGAAAAACTCTTTTCTTGGTATGCCAAATCCAAGTTTACTCATTCTGATGGTTGATTTCTGACCGTAGTAAATGGCTTACTTTGATGTACCTTCCCAAGGGTGCAGGGTGGTTAAATTGAAATCGATAGACAAAGCGATAGCCAACGACAAGCCGAGTTAGTTGATCTTGAATATAGGTTTCGCGGGTCATTACCCACTATCAATTCGGATGATCAGCCCTTTGGTCTGCTCAGCGCCATCTATTTTACTCGATTATCATTATTGTACCCTTTGAAAACTTCAGATAGAGCAAAAAGAAGAGTTGTTTCTTATATAGAAAATGACTCAAAAATCACGAAAAGTGCATCAGGAAATTCTGAAATACACTTGTAACTGCACAATTAGAAGTTGTTTCATCCACCGGGGACAATGGTAGAAACGGTCCTTGTAGGACGCCTTTTTGTTACCAGTGGCGTGGCGTGCTTTGCGATAAATCGATTGTTATGCCGTTTAAACCTATGGAAAAGGATCGATAAACAGGGTGTTCGCAGCGAACACCTTAATAATCGATTCTTTACCATAGGTTTAAATGGCATAACAATCGACACATCGCAATTCACGCCACGCTACTGTTTTGTTACGGGGTTGACCATGTAAAATATCAACGCGAACAGTAGTCTAAATTGCTGGGAACCTTGACAGTAGACCGACTCGTCGATTATGAATTTGGCATCAGTTGCTGCGTTGCGTTTGCTCTGATATCTTCGACCGACTGAAATCGAGTTCCTTTCAACGCGCTTTTAAGTTTGGGAACAGCCAGAAGTCACAGGGTGCCAGGTCTGGACTGTAGGGGGGGTGTGACACATCTGCGATCATAGAGAAAAAAAAGGAGGTGTTTGCATTTCGGGCATATCGGAATTTTTTTATGATTTGATGACGTAGGTTGGTACAGCGACGTCCCCTTCACGCTAAACGTCACTCTACCGACCTACGTCATCAAATCATCAAAAAATTCCAAGATGCCTGAAATGCAAACACCTTTTTTTCTCTATGATCTGCGATCCCGTGTTTCACCAAAAATTGTCGGACCAGACACGAGGAGTGGACAGGAGCGTTGTCGTGGTGGAGCATCCAGTCGCCGCTTGCCCGGAGCTTAAGACGCTTCCGTCTCACCGCATCCCTTAAACGGCGCAAAGTTTCTCTACACCTTTCATTGTTGATAGTCTGTCCCTGGTGGTTACGCTCATGATGCACAACACAACATGATGACACTTTCTTTCAGAATCAAGATCCACTTTTAATCTTTTACACCCTCGGCGAAAGTTGCATCCCTCGGAATTTTACTTTTTGCACAAGACAGAATACTTTTTTTCGAATAGGGCCAGATATTGTGGAGTCAGTTTTTCTGTTACTCATATCGAACACTGAAGTAAAAAAAAAGTAAACTATCAACATGACTTTGACTTGGCTTCGACTGCGCCGCGCTTTCTTTGGACGCTTTTCCCCCTTATGCGATCGACGCTAAAGACTGGGCTTTGGTTTCAAGGTCGCACTCGTGGATCCACGACTCGTCTCCTGTAATGATTGATGTGTTAATCCAAGATTGAAGCAAAACTTGATGCAAATTCGCTGATCTTCGCGCTCGAACATTTTCGCGGAAAACAAAATGCGATGCCAACACTTGATCCGCACTGTTATTATTGGGTATTGTATTTGTGTATTTGAGACTTTCTCGATGCGCCATCGTAACTCTTGAGCCATTTTCTATCCTGTCGTGCTAAGTAAAAACGCCGTATGAACCTTCAGGCGTTGCCAAATTTCCAGTTATAAAACACGAATTTCCTAGTCAATGTTTGAATATCTTTCTTCCAATTTTTCAGATAATTTAGTTTGCAATTTTACCTGAAAGATTCTGAAAATTTTATGCAAAAATATTCATAACTTTCCTGACGAATGAACATTTCATCGACGGAAATTTGACAACTCTCAAATGTTCATACGGCGTTTTTCCGTAGCACGGCAGTATTAGAAACAACTCATTTCTCTGCTGTAGTTGAAGTCTGCTGTAAGCCCACTTCAAAAATCAGCCCACATCCAGAATAGCGCCATCCATTTTACTCGATTATGATTATCTCCTGAATGATTTCGAATTTCTTCCTTCTCACTGATTGTCCCCCGACCGAGGATAAGTCGGTCCCCCCTTCCGAAAAATCAGCGCGATTCCAAACGACCCCACAACATCGTGGCGCACAAGGCGAAACTTCTAAATCGGCGTGGACAAAAATCAAAGGCACTGTAAAAATAGACGCACGAAATATAAAAGGCCTTTGACATTGAATTGAGCCCCACGGGACCTTTGTTTAACGAATGCTGACTTTCCCAGCATCTGAGAGCTGGCACAGGTCAAAAGTGGCAATGCGCTAAAGTTTATCTAAAGTTGACAACGAAAATACTCTGTATTTCTTGTATGGGACAGTACCTTCTCGATCGAATCAACTTCTACTTCAAACCCATTTTTAAACGGGTTTTTGGAGGGAAAAAAGAAGAAGAAGGAAAAATAGCATTTCCTCGTGTCCGAAAAATGGTCCTGACCACGCATATCATGACAATATTTGGAAAATTTGAAAGTCAAGTTTCGATTTTTCTCCGTGGGATTCCACACTGTGCGGCGCCCGGCCGTATATCGATCCGTTCTCTCCGTTTTACGACTCGTCGATGATTGAATTCGTTCCTACGAATTCGAAATTAAATCGGGCGCCCTTTCGTCCTGCCTTTAAATCATCAGCCTCCCCCCCCCCCTCGTGGGGTTTACGACCGATAAAGCGCCGGACTCCGCGGTGCACGGATCCGGGGCCATTTTCGAGGCGCACCTGGACCCCCCTCCCCCTCCTTCCCGGGGGGGCGAAGCGCGGATGCGTCATTTTCGGGCTTCTGCGCGTGAAATTTGCATGGATATCGCTGCCGTGCTGGAAGAAAAGCCGTATGAGCCTTTAAGCGTTGCAAAATTTCCTACGATGAATCACGGATTTTTGGGAATATTTATAGAATAATTTATTTTCCGATTTACAGAAAATTTTGTTCGTAATTTGATTCAAGTGGTGTAAAAATTTCAAGGAAAAATATTATTAACTTTCTTGGAAAATGAACATTTAACGGAGGAAATGCGGCAATTCTCGAATGTTCATACGGCGTTTAGCGCGGATGCGTCATTTTCGGGCTTCTGCGCGTGAAATTTGCATGGATATCGATGCCGAGCTAAGGTAAAATGCCGTATGAGCCTTTAGGCGTTGCCAAATTTCCTACGATAAATCACAAATTTTTGGGAATATTGATAAAAAAATTTCTTACGATTTTTCAGAGAATTTCGTTCATAATTTGATCCAAATGGTGTTAAAATTTCAATGAGAAATATGAATAACTTTTTTAAAAAAATTAACATTTTATCGGAGGAAATTTGGCAGTTCTCGAATGTTCATACGGCGTTTCTCCTTAGCGCGGGAGATCGGGTCACCGAGGGTTTAATACAGGGAGTCGTCGTTAGTGTGACGGAATTACCCTGCTGAAGACGCCTTTGTGTGCGACTCTTGGAGTATCAAAATATTTCTGCTGGCGCAGCCGCCCCGTGTAGTCCGCGTATACTGATCGCGGATTTTTTTATTTAATTTGCTGGCCTTATTCGATAATCGAGGATTTCGCAGCCCAACTTGGGCCGCAATTTTCCGCCAACTTTTGGAACGGACGCCACGAGCTTCGAAGTATGAGCGCGTAAGCTCGTATAAATATGGCTGTTCTTTGCTAGCCAATATGACCTCAAACAATCGTACACATGTAAACGATTGAATTGCCCAATTAAATTTGGCCACAGCTGATGTGGATTTGGTTCGTTTCTTCTTAACTTGGTCCAGTTATTTTAGAGGTTTTAAGAATGAGTGCACAATTACCTCACAGTTTTACAGTGAGGTAGAACATGCTAAAATGGAAAAATTAGGACACGGGGAACAGAATGCCGACAGCACCGTTTGATGGTTTACCATCGGCTATGGGAGGAATAGGGAGAGACATAAATAATTAGGGCTGCAGTTTTGGCTCGAAAAACTATTGGCGAAATGTTCCATGGCCCACCACCAGATTCTGAAACTAACATCATTTTAGGAACAATTGGATTACATTTGCAATAAAGAACCACTATTTCTTGCTTATTTTAGAAACAGCATACATTCCATAGGTTTCCCCCTGCAGGTATGTGCTTTTATAGGAGAGCCAGAGATAGTGGTTCCTTTTTGCAAAATGTGATCCAATTATACTGTGAAAGGACATTTCGAACATCATCTACTGTGGACATACATATTTTGCTTGGCTAGCTGTACCATTAAAAGACCCAATCAACGTAGAGAAAGAGTATGTTTGTGAACCGCTCGGCTCCACGCGGGACCTCCATGGAAATTGAGCGGCAGTGACATTTCACGGATTCGCGGGGCGATTTTTCAATTTCCTGGCGATATTTACCTCGGCGAGTCAGGACGAAATCACAACACTCGGGTCGTAAAAAGACCACAGGTAGTTACGAAATATGTTTACGATCCGGGGTCCGATGGGAGCGGCTCGTTGCCGATAAAAAGCCGAGAGGAAAAACCGCCGAGCGGAATGGAAGCTCATTTATATCCGACAATATTTATAAACAGTCGCGGGTCATATTTTAAAGTCGGCGGCGCGGTGGTTTTTCGGCCGGACAATAACAGGTCCGTGACGTTGCCTCGCCGCTATCGTGTCAGAAGTCACGAGCTGAAACCGTCAGTGGCATGGCGTTTAGTTCATCTGTGAGCTCTCATGGTAATCAATATGAACAGGGTATCTACTGTATGGAAAACTTTTAAATACCTTTAAATACTTGGTGTATGCTTGTTAAGAACACTGGGAAAAAAACACGTTGGATCTAGAGTCCAGACTCTTCAAAACATCGATAAAAAAAAAATTCTCTTGATTCAATCAGATTTAAGCTTAAATCAAAAGGAAATCCGCTCAAATTAAGAGAATTTTTAAGCTTATATTTGATTGAATCAAGAGTCCTTTTTCTTGTCCATGTTTTCAAGAGTCTGGACTCTAGATCCAATCTGTTTTTTTTTTTTTTTTTTTTTTTTTTTTTTTTTTTTTTTTTTTTTTCCAGTGTGGTAATCAATATGAACAGGGTATCTACTGTATGGAAAACTTTTAAATACCTTTAAAGACTTGGTGTTTACTGGTAAAGAACACTGGGAAAAAAACACGTTGGATCTAGAGTCCAGACTCTTAAAAACGTCGACAAGAAAAAATACTCTTGATTCAATCAGATTTAAGCTTAAATCGAAAGGAAATCCGCTCAAATCAAGAGAATTGGTTCTTGATTTAAGCTTACCTTTGATTGAATCAAGAGTCCTTTTTCTTGTCCATGTTTTCAAGAGTCTGGACTCTAGATCCAATGTCATCATGTGACTTCATGGGCATGCCATGGTTTAGAGTATACCCTAGAAACTTCATAACGGCAAGGGACCTTTCAATTTGACTCTTGTCAAGATTCACCTCCATGCCTATTCTTTCGAAAAAGGCTCGAATTGCTTCACCTTCTAGCTTCTTGGAGAGTGGAAAAAGTGAGTCGTCACCCAGGACCATCAGATCTTCTGGGTCGTTTCCAGTTAGAGTTATTATCATCCAAGAGATGAGGATTGAATTACATATGCTTCCAATAAGTTGGGTGAAATACGTTCCGCTTGCTACTCCATTATTTTTCCTAAAGCGCTTCCCGGTAGCCATTCTAATTGGAGTATTAATCATGTATGAACGCGTGAAATTAAACATATTAAGCAGTCTTTGAGCGTTTGGAATTGAGCCGTCGTCATACTCTGAGAGATCGATGTTTTCTAGCAATAGGTCGTAAGCTAGATCAACTAACCATGCTGGAACTGTCTTGTCGAAACGCTTGAAGTCCAAGCCGTAGTACCATTTTCCATACTTTTGCATTCTTTTTACCACCTTCATGGCTCCGCCTGTGGCTGTCTCTGAGCCATACGCAATTGGGGTGGAGTGGGCAGGAAGCCGTTGATAAGCTCGGATAAGTGCGGCACTGCAAATTGAGATTCCATCAGAATAACCTCGAGAGGATACCCCCACACAGCACGAACTTTCGTGTCTGACTCATCGCAGATATGTGCCCTAACGAAGGCCTGGCAATCTGGGGGCTGATACTTTTCGCCATACTTGACTTTTGAAATTTGGCGTTTGATGTAGTTGAGGGAAAACGTTTAAATACCTTTAAATACTTGGTGTATACTTGTAAAGAACGCTGGAAAAAAAACACGTTGGATCTAGAGTCCAGACTCTTAAAAACATCGACAAGAAAAAAGACTCTTGGTTCAATCAGATTTAAGCTGAAATCAAAAGGAAATCCGCTCAAATCAAGAGAATTGGTTCTTGATTTAAGCTTAAATTTGATTGAATCACGAGTCCTTTTTCTTGTCGATGTTTTCAAGAGTCTAGACTCTAGATCCAATGTGTTTTTTTTCCGGTGTGGTAATCAATATGAACAGTGTGTCTGTTATCTTCAAATCTTGAAGTGCAGTTCCTGCAGAAATTTCCTGCGGTAACACGTGGGATGTAGGTGCCGTTTTCGTGATAATTTCATCCGCAGATGGCTGGATTTTAAGCCTAGTGACTTGCTGTGGAAGGACTAAACTGGATGCAGGAGTAATGCAGGTGATACCGCCCATACTGTGCAATGTGTTTTGACTTACGCAGGACGTTCAATCCTACTGATTCCATCCGTATGTCATGTTCGATGACGACACGGATGCTCACGGGTTCTTCCTCTTCCTCCATTGCATGGTGGATTCCTTCCTTTAACGCATTTAGGAGCGTTGGCGATCGCCCTGTGACCAAGATATGGAATACACCGCCGGTATTTGCTCCTCAAGTTTTTTTTGCAGGGCTCAGGACCTAGGCGACTTCAGCGGTTACGCCTCCATGCACCGAGCAAGCTATGAGTCGAGCTTTCTTCTCCTTTACTGAAGGAAATAGCTCGCAAAATTAACGAATAGAAACACTGAAAATAAATACAGAAAGAAAACAACGAAAATCAAGAGGATCGCAAAATTCAGGGCTGGAAAATTAAAATAATAGTGTATTTTCTTCGGAAAATACACTAAAAAACACACACAAAGAATGAACAAATTAACTTGAAGTCTATGTTGTGGAAGATGCTTAATCAGTCATCTCTGTTAAACTGAAGGAGATTTTAGAATACTAAGAGTTTAGTAACCTGTCTGATAAATGATAAGCATCCAGAGAACAGACGGGTAAACGAAGAATGCGAGTAACTACTCTATCTCTCCAAAGCAGAAAAGGTTTTCCCTAAAGAACGCACACGGCATAAAGCAATAGGAAGAAGAAAATTAGCTGTGCCTATAAGGAACGCTAATTAAAAACCGATTAGAGACGTCCAATGCAACCAAAGGTAGCCCAGGCATTGGTCAGGAGACAGTTCCCCAGTTGGCCCACCGCACCCTATGGGTGGGAGGCGGTTGCAGTCGTTACGCATTTATGGTGTGGGAGAGCCACGTAATTTTTTTTTGCCAAAACATTTTTCTCAGAATCATTCAAGTGAACGCCTTCTTCATAATTAACGAATAGAAACATTAAAAATAAATACTAAAACAAAACAACGAAAAACAAGAGGATCGCAAAATTCAGGGCTGGTAAATTTAAAAAAAAAACACACACACAAAGAATAAATAAATTACATTGAAATCGATGTTGTGGAAGATGCTTAATCAGTCATCACTGTAAAACTGAGGGAGATTTTAGAATACTGCCAATTTTTTGTGCCAAATATTGTTCTCAGCATCATTCAAGTGAACGCCGTCTTCATTGTAGTGGTTTTCTTTTATCCATGAGTTATTGATGAATTTTATGTTTTTATTGCCGTGCAAAATATCATAAACCCGTCCGTTGATCTTGTGGATGTGAGAATTAATATCTTCTCCGCATCGGTCACCCATTCTTTTAGGTATTGCAATGTAAATTACTTTGTTTCGGGTGGTTTTAAGCGTTTCCAAATTCATCCCCTGTAGAATATCTTGGATTGGATTGGAACTGAATGAATTGCTTGATTGGGACGTATCGTTTGTCCCGCCAATAATTACTGAAACATCGTCAGGATTATAGCTACCTATCTTCACGACTTCTCTTTGAAGTGAACTCGACTGAAACACACAATCGACTCGACGACCAAGTTTTATTAAGCCCTCGGCAAGATATCGGCCGTGACTGTCGGCCCGGAGTAAAATCCGACACATTGTACATTCTTCAATCTTTAAAAATTGGGAAGGAGTGAAAAACAATGTTTGCCTGTACAGTAAACACAAACACTCAACTAACGATGCTTGCTTTCCGTCACATAAAAATTCTTAAGGGAAGAACTGAGATACGTAAATATACACACCAAATATAGAACTCATAATTTTATAATGCTCATAATTCCATAATTCTTCTAATAAAGCCCATATACTCATAATGACACCTAAGTATACATAAATACGTCACGTAAACAGTCCCTAAGGTTTAAAAGGAAAATCGGTCATTCCAATGAAATCGGGGAATTGATTGGAACTATCAATTTTTTCGTGATAAAATTTTCCGGGGTCCTTTGTCACCGTATGATACTCAAATAGAGTTATCTGGAGTAAAATTTCATCTTCTAAAAATTTTTTCCAATAACATTTGGCGCTATTAAACCAATATTCTGGCCGCACAATGGAAATTTAGGAGAAAAAACTGGCACATTTTGGGTATTTGTTTCAGTTTTTGGGAAACTTTGGTTCAACAATTTTGCTGCTTTCCGGTGATTTTTAAATATTCGGAGTCTACTCATTTTTCTGCGTTTTTTGATGCATAAACACTTTTCATCGCAATTTTGTCCAGGTTATCCCCTAATATTTCAAATCTCGCCCCGACTACTAAACTTGGTCCATACTGTCGCGCACTGGAAAAAAACGAATCTTAAATTTGCCGCCAAGAAGTATTTCTTCTTTAATCAAGAATTTTGCTGGCTATTATAAGCTACTTTTTTTGCTTAACCCAAGCATTATTTTTATTGAATCAAGAAAAAGTCAGCTTAAAGCAAGATGAAGAAAATTCTTGGCGGCAAATTCAAGAATTATCATGCTTGATCCAAGCTACTTTTTTTTTCAGTGCGCAACTCGCGGACCGTAACCAAAAAAAAAATCGAGCCCAGGTTCTCTACCGAAAATCCCAGCTATGATTTACGGGGTCGACGTTGCCTAATCGTACAAATCAACCCCACAACCGACTTCAGCTGTGGGATTTTCGGACGAACTTGGCAACGCTGAGCTCGCGGCGGCGCGTTTGGCTCCGAGCTCGGGCTCCGATTGAGACTTTGAACTTGACAGAGCGCGGGAAAACGAGTTTGATTTAACGGCCGACCCGGTTGACAATTTCCGAGCGCCCCACCCCCCCGGTTGCCTGGGGGGAGGGGGGAGGGGGGCCCGCGCCCACAGATCATCGGGTTCATTTGAGATGATTAGCGAAAACGCAGTCGCCTGCCGGACCCGCGACGCTGCTGTCGGATCGGGTGCGTTATCCGCTTTTGCACCGAGGGAAAGACTTGGTATACGACGTATACCAAGACTCAAGTATACGAAGGATTTTTAAGAAGTGAAGCACGGATCAGAGATGGCAAAAATTAAACTCGCTTACTCTGATAATACATCCACTTCCCTTGAACATGTTGATTCACTTCAAAGTTGAACGTGACTTTTCCTATTATTGAAGTATGCTATGGGATGTCGTTTTTGGATGGTACCAATAATTTTCATGAAATGAGGCAAAGATCAGAAAGGACAAAATGTTAATGTTATACATTTGTAGTACTGAATCTGACAATGCAGCCACTTCCGTGGAACGTGTGGATTTTCATCGAAATGGAATTTTTCTGTTTAAGTGTGTTCTTATCAGTGATTGGTGCATGCCCTAGAAACGGATGTCAAATAAGGCAAAGATCGCAAAGACCGAAAATTATTATATTTGTAGGGGTGTCGTTTTTTCTGGGAAAATAAAGATTTTCTTCAATAGATTTTTAGGGGAAAACGCAATTTCTCTAGCCATGATACAAAACATTTTAATATACTGAGGCAAAGGTCAAAATGACGAAATTACTTTATTTGTAGTGCCGAAACTGAGATATTACCGCATTTTTCTGTGTGGGAAAGGAAGATTTCCTTTCAGGATTGAAATTTTCCGAGGCAAATGCAATTTCTCTGATGACCGGTTTATGCCGGGGGAAATACAGCTGTCTTGTTTTTGAATTCAGCAGCTTATATCATTTTGGAAGACACCCTCGCCATAGGACTTCTCCTGTTTTCTTGATGACGAGGATGTTTCTTTATCGAGGCGACGAAATCCCGAGAAAAGTCACAAATGTTGAAGTTCTTACTTCTGAACGTCTATCAAAAATACTGACACGTCTGCATTAACCCTTTTTGAAACGTTTCTTTCTTTTAAAATCGAATATTCGTGGGTTTTTACGAAAAATTTTCCGGTTAAAGTTACGGCAAGTCGGGCGTTTCATTCATCCAACTACATCCCGCTTCAACGCTGAAAAAAATTCCGGCCCTGGAAGCCGTATTTACGGGCTTTATTGACATATCGTCCGCGTTCCGGGCTCAGAGACCGAAAGTTCCAGGCGTAGCACCCGGAGCAATCGAACCTACGGCGCCAACACCCGGAATTTTCGGCCTCTGAGCCCGGAAAGCGGACGGTATGTCTTCATAGCCCATAACTTTTTTCAGTGTAGAATTATCGAGTGATTATGGACACGGTCTGGCACTCTCTCGCGGACGGCCGTGTCAGAACGGAGCGAGTCCCTCTGTGCGTAAATATCCAGTGTAAGCGTGTCTCTTTGCGTGAATCTCTCGGGCGGAGTGTGTCCGTGTCTCTCTGTGTATATCACCGGAGAATCGATTAGCCCGGCTGTGTCCGATGTTGGATGTTGGCTGTTGGCTGTTGGATGTTGGAGCCACGGCTTGATTAAGCGCTGTCAAGCCACTTTGACGGCGAAACCAGAACGCCGCCAGATCCTCTGTCTCCCATTGGTCCGCCTTCGCTGTGTTGCCGCTTCAAGCTCTCGTCAAGGAATAAACGCGAGAAATCTTACAAGATGTAAAAACATTTTGTAGGACTTTACTTCATCTTGTCTTTTTGTATTTTTTTAACCCACGCATAAGTGCGATCCATAGCATGGCTGGTGCGACCTTGAGGAGTGCTTGATTTTGAATTTTTTTCAAAGCCTTGGAAGTGCTCGACTCTTTGGAAGATGCTTGAATTTTTCTTTTTGGTACTAGTCACCAGTAAATGCGGACTGTTTCAGAGTGGGAAAATCATTTGACCAGAAGCAGATTATCCGGAAAAACATCTTATTCGCGGAAGGAATTGCAATTTACAGCTCTCGAAGATAGCTTTGATTTTAAAGTTGTTTCACGACGCCCCGGAAAGTCCACATATGTACAGTATTTTTTTCTCAAATTTTCAAGCCCTCAATATCCTTGAATATGTGGGAAATGCCAAAAAGTACTCTAAAGTCTTTGAAACTCCCATTCTCTAGTAATTTCTTCCCAACCGTGCATCAGGAAAATTGCTTTTGTTTTTACATCAACGAGACTTCCGAAATGTTAAATATTATCAGCCATACACATCATCTCTTTTAAGTCAGGATCGGTGAGACTTCAGGAATTAGCAGAGGAATACTTCATTCGAAATAAAGTTTTCGAAGGTAATTAGATTTTGTTTCGCATCCTTGAGAAAAATTGACAATTCTCCATGTAGTCTTACAAAGTTTTTTTGAGTTTTAAAAAAGCTGGCATGAAATTTGGCGTAGAATTGCTCATGACGCATTTTCTCCCGTTTTTTAATTTATTTTTTTAATTGTGGTTTTTTAAACTTCGCATAGAGTTCTATACCGTATCCGTAGGGCACAGTGAAATACGCGATATTACTAGCAAAGTGATTGATATCATTTTGAAAATAATGACAACGCATGGCGGTGAAAGGAAATTTCATCAGAGATGAAAAATTCAATTTCTATTTCAGCCGAAACTACCCAATATATCGTTTACCACGTCGGTAGTATGGTGATTTCACCCGTTGAAACCCCGAGCGCATAAGTTCTCGACGAGGCACAATGGAAAGCGGCAACACGCCCTGATGACGGGCGCTTGATCAAAGAAGCAGCGAAGCACTTGATCCTAATGGTCCGCGGCAGGTGATCGCTTTTAACTGCCTTTAATTCCCCCGAACCCCCCTCGCCCTGCCCCCCAATTCCCCCGAAACCCCCTCGCCCTGCCCCCTGATGGTTATGGTCAGCCTCGAATACAATCTTTATGCCCATTTCCGCGCAGCACTTTACCGACACTGTCCAGGTCGCCACGCCATTTTCGATCGCTCCTCAAATCGGACAAAGTCGACTTTCTCGCTGGATCGCTTTTATCGGGCGGTGTTTGTAATCAAGAATAGAAGACTGACTTTGGGCCTGCGGTAAAAAGCTAGAACAAAGAGAAGAGTTATTTCTCGGAGAAAATGGTTCAAAAATCACGATGAGCGAATCGGGAAAGTCCAAAGTAAACGCCTAACTTTACACTGGTAGAAATATTTGTCTTCTTGTGCCATGACTGGTTAATATAGGGTAAAAAACACGAACCAACACAAATTTTGTGTAGATTTCGGTACACTTAGAGGTGAATTCAGCGCAAAAAACTATGGAGACACTGGAAAAATGCATTCCTCCGATCGCGACGTTTGTATTCACCACTCGTTTCTCATTAAATTTCCTCAAGAAAACTAGCTGGCATTTTCCCTCAAAATCGTGAACCGAAGGCTAGGGTTATGTTGTGTTTATCTTCTCGCACTGATGAAACTTTATGTGTTTAAAATTCTCTCGGTGCACTATCTTCGTAAGAAATATGCGTTTTTTAAGCTTTCCCCATCACAAAGAATACTACAGCACAGGTGAACGTATTTGTAAGAGGAGTTGTTCCATTCAACCCTTGCGCACCAAGATGCTACAAAATATTCAACATGGCCGATGCCTTCGCGCAAAAATCGTGAGGAAGCACCATGGTCTTTATCAACGCGAGGAAACTGTAACTATACACACGCCGGTTTGTAAAATCCTGTCTCGTCTCGTGTGTGTTGGCGCAGTTGGCGTCGGTCACGCTGAACGGTCACGATGAAACGGCTCCTACGGAATATTCACCTGTGCCGTAGTATCCCTTTTTTACAGCGAGAACCCTAAAAAATCGCCTAAATCTTACGCAGAATGTGAAGTCAGGGGTGTATCCCAGACTTGTCCGATGCACACAGCGAAAAGAAGATTTTTTCAAAATTTCCGATGCGCTCATCGTGCTTTTTGAACCCGTTTCAATTAGAAGAAAATTATTCTTTTGCTATAGTTGAAGTTATTGTTCAACAGGCTCATCGAAATTCATCCACAAAACCATACGAGTAGAACACAAAGACACAGAGAAACAGAAGGCTTTTATATACGGAGACTTTAACGCCATGTAAGAAAAATCACCGATCACGGTAACCCTAATAATGTACTCATTCAGTCAGAAATATTGGCTTGAATAGTGACTGTCTCACCTTTTGATTTGTCCATCGCATCGATTTGTCTGTCAATTACGAAGTAACGCCTAATCAAGATATTAACGATTTCGATGTTTAAAATCTAACTGCCTACTTTTGCATACTAAAAAAAATTACCACGACAGTCTTTCCAGCATGAAAATATGCCACCCTTAGTATCGTCGTCTCGGCTCAGCTCTTGTAATTTCTTTACACTTTTATTTGAACAACACAGGGTGGGGAAAGAACACACTTTGTTGAGAAACTATGCTAAAACCGCTGTGGTGTACGTTTTGATTCAAGTAGACTCTTGTTTCCTTGAGAGCGGGAAATTCAAATATTTCGTAACAAAGGTTAAAATTTCTGAAACAGCAGCCCGTGACAATGATGATAACAAAAAACATAGGAGAAAAACCGGGAAACAAGGATAAAAATTACACGTAAAAATCCGAGGCGTTTAGGCCGAAAACTGAGCCATTTTTAGTTGGAAGAATACGAATAAAGTATAAAAATTCCACATAGACACCTGCAGACTACATGATGGCCGAGAAAATCTTAAAAAAAAAAAAAAAATATTTCGTAACTAACGCCGTGTAAAAACCTTTATATCTTGGATGGAAGTAAATACCAGTAGTTTTCGTTCCGGTAACCATGTTCAACGTGAATATTTGAAGAGGAAGCATAAATCAGAATCCTTGAATTCGTGCCTTGTTTATCGGTCCATTCGCGTTTGCGGCGACAATAAAATTGGCCGTGGAATCGGGAGCCCTTTCACCTGGCCGAAATTCGCGGCGGCTTTTATCCCCTAATCGAGACCATTATTTTTGCGTCGTGGGTTTTATCGATTCGCATCGCGACCGGGGGAATTAATTACAGGACGGGCACGCAAGGGCCATCCACGAGTCAGTAGCGCGTTTCCATTCGGTTTTGTGACGTTAGTTATGATGTATGCAGGAAAAATATTACATGCGGATGAACGGTGGGTCCTCCTATTTCGTGTTTCAACACTGTTACTTGAAAGAAAAACCATTTATGATAACACTGGAGGGCTCTGCCCCTGGCCGCTACGCGGCACAACCCCGGAGGCCCTATTCGTGGCTAGCAAAGAAGAATGAACCAAGAAATGACCAATAATTCTATGCTCCATAAAGATCACTTCTGCAGTATGTCCATTATGCATAAGGAAAAACGTTGTTTGAACCTTCAGACGTAGTCATGTTTCCTGTAATTGGAAACAAATCTACTGGGAAAATTGTGTATGTTTTCCTTGAAAATTACGAAGGAAAACCTGCACTCGTAAAAAAAAACCTCTTGGACCAATGCCGCGGTGCATTGACTTAAGAGTGCAGTTTCTTTTCGCCGGATTTAAGAGTCTTGAACTCTTGTTTCAAGCGGATTTTGCATTGATTCAAGCGGATTTTGCATTGAAACAAGAGTCTAGACTCTTAAATCCGGCGACAACAAACTGCACTCTTGAACCAATAGGTTTTAGCGGCTCTGGTGCTTGCACTAGAGCTGCTATTCCGGACGGTCCCAGCTGGGGAGTATCAACGGACCATGTTACATTGGAGAGACCGCGCGTTGGTTGATGGGAATCGGCGCCATTTTCTGCTGTTTAGGGGGACTGATTTTATTTTAATTGATATCTTTTTCCTGTGAGCGAATGCTATGTTGTGTAGTGTATTTTTGGAATCATGGTGATACTGTCAATAATTCAAAACGGGTCTGTGCTTTAATCTCGCACTGGAAAAAATGTACTTTACGTTTAAAATTTGAAAATTCAAATCTATAAGTTTTCGCGCTTTTTTCGAAGAATGCCGTGGTTGGAGCTTCCTAGTCATACTACTCGACATCAACTGATAGCAAACAAAGGTTACCAAGGAAACCGTAAACGCGTAACAACTACCGTCGCCAGAGCCGCTTTCCGACGCGAATGCGTTGGAGCTTCCTGCTTGTTTGAACCTCCAGACGTAGTCATGTTTCCTGTAATTGGAAACAAATCTACTGGGAAAATTGTGTATGTTTTCCTTGAAAATTATGAAGGAAAACCTGCTCTCGTAAAAAAAAACCTCTTGGACCAATGCCGCGGTGCATTGACTTAAGAGTGCAGTTTCTTTTCGCCGGATTTAAGAGTCTTGAACTCTTGTTTCAAGCGGATTTTGCATTGAAACAAGAGTTTAGACTCTTAAATCCGGCGACAACAAACTGCACTCTTGAACCAATAGGTTTTTTTTTTACCAGTGTGTGTTTTTTTTTTCAAGTGCATCTTCAAAAATAAGTATTTTATCGTAGATGATATGGCAACGTCTGGAGGCTCATATGACGTTTTTCCTCAGGACGGCTGTAAGAGGCGCCCAGAGATAATGGAGTAATTGGAAATCCGCGGATCCCGTTTCGCGGACGATCCAGAATGTCAAGGCTCCTGGCGCGAATAAAATCTGCTAATGAGCCATCAGCGTCGGATTCGGCTCTCGTTTTCGCCGGGCGCCTCCGGGAGCTCCCGCGCAGACTCATAACTCATGCGCCCTGCGACGCTGATGGCGACTCCCCGGAGGACCGGCCCCTTTCGTCGCGGCCGCCCCAAACGCCACCGCCATTAAATTTGATTGGATTCCGCCTTTCGGCTTCGGCCCGTTGACGTCGCCAAAATTGAATTATCCCCGCGCCGAAATCGGACACAGTTCTCGCCGCCGCGCTCGCCTTCCACACAGAGATGGAAAATTTCATGGAATGGTGATGTTGCATGTGTGAGGAATGGACCACTAGACAAGGTACGAATTTAAGCATTCTGATACATGTTTCTTAACCAGAATTTCACGTAGAACACGATTCACGCAACGAAAATTACTGAAACCAACTCCTAACTGAGATATTAACATTTTTAGTTCACACTGGTTACGAGGAATTTGAACTGCCCGCTCACAAGAAACTCAAAGCTCTACACTGAGAAAAAACTATGGCTTATAAACCTATTAGAGGTAAATATGGAACACCACTAATAGTAGTACCTCTACATATAATAATAGCACATATACCTTAGTTATGGTACCTGTACCTTAATTAGGTACAGAGACCTTAGTATGGTTCACAGACCGAGAATCATTAGTTTATTTACGACTATTATAGGTGTTCCATATTTACCTCTAATAGGTTTATAAACCATAGTTTTTTCTCAGTGTACGTGAGTCAAATCGCGCACTACGACGGTTTCAGCAAGCTTCTCAATCAAGCAATGTTCATTTTCCACCATGTGTTTTTCAAACTATAAGTAATTTGCTAAAGCTGAGCCAAAGCGTCAATATTGAGGTTGCCAGATTTTTTTATCGCAGAGACGTTCATGATAACGTTTAGCGCGCGATGTGAATCACGTAGAGCATTGAGTTTTTATGAGCGGATGGTTTGAATTCACGCATCAAGAATCATAAAATATCTTCGTAAGGAGTTGATTTCGGTAATTTTCGTTGTGCGCTTCGTGTTTTACGTGAAATTTTGGTGAAGAAACATGTATCAGAATGCTGAAATTCGTACCTTGTCTAGTGGTCCATTTGAGATTTGACTGTTGATTCTTATGTAAAAGTTCGCGAGAAACACGATGGTGTCTCTGGTTTTCTCTGAAATTAACTCCCAAGCTCAAAAAAAGCTCTCAAGTTGAGGCCAAAATGGAGGGAATATCCCACGCTATCTTAAGAGTCCACCTCTACATAAAGACTAACTCTCCATGCAAAGATAGGGAGCAAATACCTACATTAGCAGGGTTGTCGTGTTATCAGTTGTGAAGTCCCCAAATAAAGTGGCAGCCCTTTCAATGTATTTGCTCCCTATCTTTGCATGAAAAGTTTGTCCTCGTGTATAGGTGGACTCTGAGGATAGCGTGGGATATTCCCTCCTTTTTGGCTTCAACTGGAGAGTTTATTTTGAGCTTGGGAGTTGATTTCAGAGAAAACCAGTGGCACCATCGTGTTTCTCGCGAACTTTTACATTAATATCAGTAGTCAAATCGCAAATTCCTCACACATGCAACATCTCCATTAATTCGTGTTAAATTTCATGCGTGAAGTTTCATGAAATTTTGTGAAACTTTTGGGGATGCATTCAGGATGCCAAGAAACGCCTAGAAACAGCAATTCTGAATTTTGAAATTTTTTACCCCAAACCTAAAACATCCGCGCGTTGCAAATCTTTTCGCTTAGCTGAGAGGTTAGATCGGGGTTTTTTCCTCTAAACTCCCCTTTTTGCCCCCCCCCCTTCGTGTCCGGCACCTTCAGTAAAATAGCATAATACCGCAGCATCAACAGGAAGACCATCTGAAATGCTTTCAGACCTCCAAAAGTTTAATTTATAATTCTAAAAAAAATAAATTTCAACGTTTGTCAAATTTATACGAGCTTTATGAAATTTGATTTCCTACCTCTGCAGTTCGACATTAGGACTAGTGTTGGTGAAATTATAAAAAATGGAAAGGTTGTTGGAATTCTTTGTCAGTTCGGAGCTCGGGGTGATCTCGCAGACAAGGCAGGTCGTACTGCGTTACAAGAAACTGCCTTACTCGGGGATGCTGAAGTACTGAAAGTTTTCATCGAAAATAGCTCAGATTTCGACGTGCCGGATAAATTAACGGGTGGAACACCGTTAATTGAAGGAATCCGGTCGGAAAACTCTTCGAAACAGGACATTAGCGCGAAGAGACTGGAAACCTAGGCTAAACAACGGGTCATTTTTGTGCGAATGCAAGAGGAGGAATAAAGCTTAAAAATGTTTGGCAACCCCGAAAAATCGGAATGTGTAAAATAAACTCACCATATTTTTTCTGAGCCAGTGGCGTTGTTGAAATTTTGGAGATTCGAGCATTTAGTTAAATGATGAGAGGAGCCCCACGTCAAAAATTGCATAAATAAAACAGCAACAGCATAAGATAACAGATAGTAACAGCAATAACTCTATTTTTTCAATATAGAGATAAATAACAATTTAATAATTTTAAATAATAAAAACTTTTCAAAACATAGCTTCTAACTATGTAAAAGTAAAATCTTTACTAAAGTTTTGGACTAAATAAAATAGAGTTTGGTGAATCCAAACTAAACTTTAAATTTCACTAGAATGTATGTATGTATAAAGTCGCTTTTATAGCGCTCTTTGGCGCTCTGCGACCCCTAGCCGCCAAAGTCCCCTATCCTCCCAAAGCCCTTCAGGGAGTTGACAAACCCTCATTTCTTCTAAAATCCCCTGTCGCCACCCTTTCACTGGGCGTCCCCTTCGTCTCCTTCCAGGAGGAACCCAATCAAGCAACTTCTTCAAATTTCACTAGAATAAAGAGTTAATAAAACAGAAAATACAAAGGCTTGGATAAAACAAACAAAAAACTCAAAAAGAAACAAAATTAACTGAACCAGAAATATTTAAAACCCACAATTTTCTAAGAGAACTATTAGTAAGTGTCCTGAAATTATATTAGACATTAATCGGATTCTCAGTGACCAAGGCCGAATTAGCCTCCTCACAGTCTCAATTAATACTATGAAAGAAATTAAGATTGAGGGAGTGCCCAAAGGAACTAAATGAGTAAAACATTTACTATTGAAGTTTAATCATCTTCTTGGGGTGTAAAGAGACCCACGTCAAAAATGTAAATAAAAAGGGAGGAACAACTCAACTTTCAAATTTTTCTGCCTTGATGCTGTTATCCTATTTTCCTCACGTAGGCAATGTATGTCTTGTTGCCGACTTTCTTCAAAAAGTCTGCATTTTTAACATTTCGCAAACATCGGTTACTGCCACAACGATTTCGAAATTTTTAGCATATGTTCCTAGGTTCTTTTGGATGGTTTGTGTGCCGCGGTGCCGACCAGAACAAAAAGTCTCCAATCCTCTATGCCGTTCAGAGAAAATTGCCGAAAGTTGCCGAAGCACTGTGTCAATTTGGGGCTCGAGTTAACGAGCACGGAGAAAAACAGAGCCGCGGTGAGCAACAACTTTGCTTCAACTTCCGCCGGATGTGGTAGTGCGCAGGAAAACATGTCGCCTAGTAGAGAGCGTATGTGCGAAAGTACAGGAGAAATGTCGCCCGCTGTGTCCAAGTGTACACTGGAAAAAAACACATAGGATCTTGAGTCCAGACTCTCGAAAACATTGACAAGAAAAAATACTCTTGATTCAATCGGATTTTTGCTTGAATCAAAACGAAATCCGCTTAAATTAAGAGGCTTGGTTTTTGATTGAAGCTAGATTCTGATTGAATCAAGAGTACTTTTTCATGTCGATGTTTTTAAGAGTATGGACTCTAGATCCAATGTGTGTTTTTTTTTTTTTTTTTTACAGTGTAGATTGGAAGGGTAAAGTAGAATCATCATCAGCCGCATGTACGTAGGTGCAGATTCTGGTGCTCAGCGCGGTTCTATTTTTGAAAATATACAAACCACATCAAACTTAATACATTAATTATTATATCCCTTTAAACACTTATCAAAGATCATCATAACAAAGCGATATCAATGAAAACAAGATAAAGTAATTAATCTTCAATTTGGATATTTTTTTTTATCTTTTTGCAAACTTTCTTATTCTAGAGGTTTTTTTTTTTTCCAAGTAGCCTATCGGCTAATCCCATTCAGCTCTATTCTTGCCTATCTTATCATTTACTAGATTACTTTCCTGTCTGCCTCCCTCAATAATCTTACTTATAATATTATTACTATTATACTCAATAATCACTTACTCATACAATTCCCCTACTACTTGCTAAAACAAGAAGAGAATTATCAATTTTCATTACACAATTCACAATTCCACCACTTCACAATTCACAAACTCACAAATTCACAAGTAAAAAACTCGCGACTGCACTCCTAACCTCCAAAACCGTGTTCCCTCGTCGGCAAGCTGAACTGAACTTCACCCATTCATTCATCATTCAGGACTAAAAAACTAAATTCAGCTTGAACAGGCATATTTCAGGTTCATCTGAACCCATCTTCGTCGTTGGATTCCCAGTTACACAGTTCATCAGATTTGAGCAGTGGAAAACACTCATTCAAAAAGGCTGCAGGACAGCGAAGTCTTGCCTCGTAAGTCGTGGCGTGTGAATAGGAGGCAGCTACTCAGGGCCATAACATCTGCACAGGGGCTTATTGAGCTTGCATCATATTTGTACGTGCAAGAGCTCTCCTCTAAAAATCTGTTTTGGCGGTATCGAATAGAGTGAAGATGTTGTACACTTTATTGGAAATATGCCGCGACATTGATTTTGCTTTCGCGAAAAAGAGGTTGAATGATACGGATTTTGTATTTTTTTGAAGTTAGTTATTTACCTATTATTATTTGGACCGAGTTTAACAGAAAGGAACCAAGCAACATCAGCTATTGCCAAATTTAAGTGGATAATTTAATTTTTTACGAGAGATCATTTATACGGATTCCTGTGAAATTTTTAAGGAATTTGCTTCAAACTATGGAGAATTTTCACTAAAATTTGCACGAAAATCCGCACAACCGTTTTCATGAAAAAAATTAACTTGCCCGATTAAATTTGGCAATCGCTGATGTGGCTTGGTTCCTTTCTGTTTAACGCGGTCCATTTATAGGTAATTATCCAGACGTAGACTTTCTCTTGGTCGGTTGTTTAGCTTTCAGCGCATGAAGAACTCCCAGAGGCAGAGGAATAGTCCTACGTCGGGAGGTAGGGTCGTTCTTGACCTTTGGGGGTCGAGGAGCAGGTGCAATGGGCCTTGACGCTGAAAGATCTGAAAGGATCGCTTCATCTTGGACGGGATTAAAGTCTTTCAACAGATCGAAGTCTTCCATTTGAGCTTGATCTGAAAACAAAAGGAAGATTGACAAGAATAGCATTAATTATGTGATGATTTAATTAAAGAGAATAACATAAGTAGTTAACATGAATTGGTTGGATTATCCGATGGAAGTGGGCAGACCCTCTTGGCTGGGCGCTTTAGGTCACCGGAGTAGTGCGGATTTGAACAACAACTGGCTTGTCTTTCGTGATTAAAAAAATCTGTTTTTCGGAGTTAAAATGATCTGCGATATAACTTGTTGCAACTCTGATTTGGCACGAACCAGAAAAGGACGGGAAAACATGGGGGTTCCAAAGCGGAAGGATTCTATAATGGGTTTCTTCAGGCGCTCAAAAGGTAGAGTTTTTCTAATTAATTGTTCGTATTCAATCATTATTGTGCATGATTGGGTGTGTTGCCTAGTTCAAGAGTTTGCTTCACGACTTCGGGGAGATCGCCGTCATAGGATAGATAGTCGAGGAAAAATACATTTTGGATTGCAGACACAACTCTAATTTTCTCGAGCAAGAAAGATACCTCTACACTTAGCACAGTTTGTTTGAAATATTTGTGTTGTCAGCAGGATATGCATGTATAATAAATAATAATATTATTTTCATCACATTTACAGTGTTTTTTTTTTTTTTTTTTTTTTTTTTTTTTTTTTTAATTTAATTTAATTTTCATATTTACGACACAAAATCAAACTGTAAATCATGACATCGATAACCGTAAACTTCTTGAATTATTGAATATTTGGATCTTTCCACTGATCTTTTGATGCTCTCTAAGACTCACAAACGCTATATTTTACGTATAAGTCAGTTCAGGGTAGATTTGTTAAAAAGATCTCACGTTTCTAAAATTTTATCGGTCACAAATGTAGCTGCCAAGATCTTACGTCGTTGCCAGCTGCCGTTGAGATGAGGCTTTCTCGATGAAAATTATTAAATCCTCTGCAATCAATGAAGCAACGATTTAAGAGTCGTGCAGATCCTAAGTTTTTAGTACAGGAAATACGGCTATGGAATTTTAATTCGTATCGTAGAATTGTTCAAAGGGACAGTAACGTTCCTTTGTAACACTCACCTTTCTTGGAATGATAATGGCCTCTGCTTTCGTACTTCTTTTCCGTCAAGAAGTTTTGTTTTATCGTCTCTGCTTCGATTTCCAGTGGAATAGCATCACAGTCTAGTTTATAGAAATCGTCTTCGATGACGTATCTTTTCCGCATACTTCTTTCGCCCCTCGATTGGGCCTCCACCTCTCTAACGCCGTTCTGTACCGTCGCTACTTTCGGAGGGTCCTCTGCAACGGGAACGTGCTTTTTTGTTGCGGCTATACATTGCGTTAGCTGGAAATCGAGCCTTATATCGTTAATCAATACCGCCGGGTCCCAGCTTGGGTCTCCGTTGGAGATATAATACAATTTCTTCGATTGACAATACTGTGTATTGGCTGCAGCGTACGTGGCTATGTACATTATATTCTGCAACAGATAGAACGAAAAAAATTATAAATATTTGTCATCTACGACTATCGGAAAGCAATGGGCAGCGTTGTCGGAGATAGTAAACCATATAATAATAATCCTTCATTTAAAATTCGTAAGAACAGAAAATAGTAACAGAAAGATTGAACCAAGACTGTAATCTAAGGATATAATACAGCTCGAGGAAGCCCTTACAGGAATATTAGCAATTACTCAAAAATCATCAACAGAATACAGACATTTTTCCTCGAATGAGGTTTTACAACCTCGCTTGAAGGTGTATGGAGTGAATTTATATTGATTGGAATATGGTGGCTTGTAAAGGGAAGCATGTCCGGTTGTTTGAAAAATACATTTGCCCCATTTTGAGCTCACTCTATCGCATCTTAGACGATTTTTTAACCACCGCCAGTAAAAATGGAGTTATGTTTAACGCATGTCAAAGCTCATAATGATGAGGAAAAGTAGCAGGGCGTTTCGTGCCCCCCCCCCCCCCCCCCTGTAACGCGGCAAATCCCCCTTCTCTGCGAAGCAGGTCCAGGACATCAGAGGCACATACGTCCTCTGGTATAAGATATGCCAACGTTACTCGAGGTGCCGGATAACTTCAGTGGGATGCCTGGATTCGGGCGCCATAGAAAAAATAATAATAATGAGTGAAATCGAAATTGAGAGAGAGAAAATTTAAACTGGAAAGGGAATTTAGCAGAGTTCCGTCTGATGCTGCTCAGCTCGCGCACCACTACTTCACTACTTGCGTCAAAGGTTGAAAGCGTGTTTTCCAACTTACAAGTATTTATTTAATTTGAGATTTGTCAATAATTTCCACATATAATTAATTCTTAAAATTTTACAAGCATTCTGATCGAAACTCGAGGGAAAATGGTTCGGAAGGTAAATTAAAATACATCTCTAAGACCAACCAAATCTAAGATCTACTACTTTTCTCAGTAAAACTCGCAGAGAGATGCAGCTCAACTCGCGCACCTCGCTCCGCGCTTTCCACCGAGGAAAGGCCGCTACTCTTGGATCACGTTTGCAGGGGTAATGCACCTCAGCTCGGGCACCACGTCCCACGCAACCGAAACCCCAAGAGGTCCAAAGCTGGAGCAAATCTTCGGTAAAGCTTTATTCACCGTACCGCCTATTTGCTCCAACCGCAGACATAACAAGCCAGAATCGCAAAGTAAGAAGAGAAATGCAGGCTCACCTCGCCGCACCTCGATCGACGTACTAGATTACTCGCTTTAACACTCTGCTGGATCGGAACGTCCCCCCGAATGATGGGTCTGGTCGGGAGGCCCAGTTTGTGTGCTTTTGTCTTTTAGGTTGCTCAGACGAGTGTCGACTATGAAGTTGTCACTGCGAAGAGTTGAAGCTTTTTCAAGGAGTTCCTTGTTGGAGAACGAATTGTACCTGTCAGCAACACACCAACAGTTCTTGACAGTGCACTTCCTACTCGTCGATCTGTTCTGTCCTGTTGCGTTTTGCATGGCTAGCTGGTTTCTTTTTCTTCTTATCTGAAAGAGGAACAGACTTTCTAATAGTTCGCAATTTACGAACCTGGTCTTCTAGACTCTCATCGTCGCTAGACGTCTCAGAGGGAGTCATCTCTGCAGTAGCTGGATCTGGGCCTCTCTTTTGTGTAGATTTCAGACCTGAGCTCCCTGGCTGATTCAGAGGAGCACTCCTGGGCCCACCTGGAGCAGGCTGAGGTGGCGCAGGAGGACGAGGAGGATTCCCAGGAGGAGGGTGAGGTCCTGGAGGAGGTGGAGGGAATGGTCCACCAGGAGGCACACCAGGGGTGCTCGAGGTTCTTGAGGGCCGGCACCTCCCTGGCCACCACCACCACCACCTCTACCTGGACCTTGCCCTGGCCCTTGCCCTGGACCTCCGCCTGGGCCACCACCGCCCGGCCCTTGGTCGTCGTTTTGGCCCGGTCGCCCGCCATCACGGCCTACTGCGCCGGGCCTCCCCGAAAATCCGCCCTTAAAGCCGCGACCTGCTCGTCAGTCATCGCACTGGCTCCGAGGGATTGCAGTGCTGTGCGTGCAGCCATAGCCGATTGGAGTTTGAAGCTGTTCAAGTCATTCTCAAAATCAGTGCTGAAATCTGAGTATGACTGGACACGGTCTTCTGATAAGTGCGGGCTTCTTGCCAAAGTAGACTTGGGCGACATTTTGATAATAAAAGTTCCAAGTCTGCCCAGATACGAATCAGCCTCGCTGTCATTATAATTCACTCGTGGGAGGCCCGTTAAATACGCAGCCCCGACATGGTGCCCTGCTCTATTGGCTTTTATGGCTGCGATGGCAGGAGGTATTGCCAAGAAGTCACGCGGGCTCGGGCACGCGGCGATCAGGGCGCTCTTCATGATGCGTGATGCCGCTTCCGACGCCACCCCCATTCGGTGGGTCCCTGCTGGTAATCCAGTGAACCTAAGAAGAGCGTCTGGAGCCAATTCGAAACGGTTCGCATTAGCATATTCAAAAGGTTCAATGGGCCTAACACCTCGAATTTGGGCTACACTCAAGCAGTGAAGTGTAGAGGCCCAATGCCCAAGGGTATGCGCAGCTGTCGTTAGAGCTGCCATGTCTGCGCCTGGAAATTTGAGGGACAACACTTTAAGGACGTAACCACTGGGCGCTCCCTGCCCAGTGTGGTGGTTGGTGAGCCACCAATTTGCTTTGGTGGCAAGGGTATGCGCAGCTGTCGTTAGAGCTGCCATGTCTGCGCCTGGAAATTTGAGGGACAACACTTTAAGGACGTAACCACTGGGCGCTCCCTGCCCAGTGTGGTGGTTGGTGAGCCACCAATTTGCTTTGGTGGCAAGGGTATGCGCAGCTGTCGTTAGAGCTGCCATGTCTGCGCCTGGAAATTTGAGGGACAACACTTTAAGGACGTAACCACTGGGCGCTCCCTGCCCAGTGTGGTGGTTGGTGAGCCACCAATTTGCTTTGGTGGCAAGGGTATGCGCAGCTGTCGTTAGAGCTGCCATGTCTGCGCCTGGAAATTTGAGGGACAACACTTTAAGGACGTAACCACTGGGCGCTCCCTGCCCAGTGTGGTGGTTGGTGAGCCACCAATTTGCTTTGGTGGCAAGGGTATGCGCAGCTGTCGTTAGAGCTGCCATGTCTGCGCCTGGAAATTTGAGGGACAACACTTTAAGGACGTAACCACTGGGCGCTCCCTGCCCAGTGTGGTGGTTGGTGAGCCACCAATTTGCTTTGGTGGCAAGGGTATGCGCAGCTGTCGTTAGAGCTGCCATGTCTGCGCCTGGAAATTTGAGGGACAACACTTTAAGGACGTAACCACTGGGCGCTCCCTGCCCAGTGTGGTGGTTGGTGAGCCACCAATTTGCTTTGGTGGCAAGGGTATGCGCAGCTGTCGTTAGAGCTGCCATGTCTGCGCCTGGAAATTTGAGGGACAACACTTTAAGGACGTAACCACTGGGCGCTCCCTGCCCAGTGTGGTGGTTGGTGAGCCACCAATTTGCTTTGGTGGCAAGGGTATGCGCAGCTGTCGTTAGAGCTGCCATGTCTGCGCCTGGAAATTTGAGGGACAACACTTTAAGGACGTAACCACTGGGCGCTCCCTGCCCAGTGTGGTGGTTGGTGAGCCACCAATTTGCTTTGGTGGCAAGGGTATGCGCAGCTGTCGTTAGAGCTGCCATGTCTGCGCCTGGAAATTTGAGGGACAACACTTTAAGGACGTAACCACTGGGCGCTCCCTGCCCAGTGTGGTGGTTGGTGAGCCACCAATTTGCTTTGGTGGCAAGGGTATGCGCAGCTGTCGTTAGAGCTGCCATGTCTGCGCCTGGAAATTTGAGGGACAACACTTTAAGGACGTAACCACTGGGCGCTCCCTGCCCAGTGTGGTGGTTGGTGAGCCACCAATTTGCTTTGGTGGCAAGGGTATGCGCAGCTGTCGTTAGAGCTGCCATGTCTGCGCCTGGAAATTTGAGGGACAACACTTTAAGGACGTAACCACTGGGCGCTCCCTGCCCAGTGTGGTGGTTGGTGAGCCACCAATTTGCTTTGGTGGCAAGGGTATGCGCAGCTGTCGTTAGAGCTGCCATGTCTGCGCCTGGAAATTTGAGGGACAACACTTTAAGGACGTAACCACTGGGCGCTCCCTGCCCAGTGTGGTGGTTGGTGAGCCACCAATTTGCTTTGGTGGCAAGGGTATGCGCAGCTGTCGTTAGAGCTGCCATGTCTGCGCCTGGAAATTTGAGGGACAACACTTTAAGGACGTAACCACTGGGCGCTCCCTGCCCAGTGTGGTGGTTGGTGAGCCACCAATTTGCTTTGGTGGCAAGGGTATGCGCAGCTGTCGTTAGAGCTGCCATGTCTGCGCCTGGAAATTTGAGGGACAACACTTTAAGGACGTAACCACTGGGCGCTCCCTGCCCAGTGTGGTGGTTGGTGAGCCACCAATTTGCTTTGGTGGCAAGGGTATGCGCAGCTGTCGTTAGAGCTGCCATGTCTGCGCCTGGAAATTTGAGGGACAACACTTTAAGGACGTAACCACTGGGCGCTCCCTGCCCAGTGTGGTGGTTGGTGAGCCACCAATTTGCTTTGGTGGCAAGGGTATGCGCAGCTGTCGTTAGAGCTGCCATGTCTGCGCCTGGAAATTTGAGGGACAACACTTTAAGGACGTAACCACTGGGCGCTCCCTGCCCAGTGTGGTGGTTGGTGAGCCACCAATTTGCTTTGGTGGCAAGGGTATGCGCAGCTGTCGTTAGAGCTGCCATGTCTGCGCCTGGAAATTTGAGGGACAACACTTTAAGGACGTAACCACTGGGCGCTCCCTGCCCAGTGTGGTGGTTGGTGAGCCACCAATTTGCTTTGGTGGCAAGGGTATGCGCAGCTGTCGTTAGAGCTGCCATGTCTGCGCCTGGAAATTTGAGGGACAACACTTTAAGGACGTAACCACTGGGCGCTCCCTGCCCAGTGTGGTGGTTGGTGAGCCACCAATTTGCTTTGGTGGCAAGGGTATGCGCAGCTGTCGTTAGAGCTGCCATGTCTGCGCCTGGAAATTTGAGGGACAACACTTTAAGGACGTAACCACTGGGCGCTCCCTGCCCAGTGTGGTGGTTGGTGAGCCACCAATTTGCTTTGGTGGCAAGGGTATGCGCAGCTGTCGTTAGAGCTGCCATGTCTGCGCCTGGAAATTTGAGGGACAACACTTTAAGGACGTAACCACTGGGCGCTCCCTGCCCAGTGTGGTGGTTGGTGAGCCACCAATTTGCTTTGGTGGCAAGGGTATGCGCAGCTGTCGTTAGAGCTGCCATGTCTGCGCCTGGAAATTTGAGGGACAACACTTTAAGGACGTAACCACTGGGCGCTCCCTGCCCAGTGTGGTGGTTGGTGAGCCACCAATTTGCTTTGGTGGCAAGGGTATGCGCAGCTGTCGTTAGAGCTGCCATGTCTGCGCCTGGAAATTTGAGGGACAACACTTTAAGGACGTAACCACTGGGCGCTCCCTGCCCAGTGTGGTGGTTGGTGAGCCACCAATTTGCTTTGGTGGCAAGGGTATGCGCAGCTGTCGTTAGAGCTGCCATGTCTGCGCCTGGAAATTTGAGGGACAACACTTTAAGGACGTAACCACTGGGCGCTCCCTGCCCAGTGTGGTGGTTGGTGAGCCACCAATTTGCTTTGGTGGCAAGGGTATGCGCAGCTGTCGTTAGAGCTGCCATGTCTGCGCCTGGAAATTTGAGGGACAACACTTTAAGGACGTAACCACTGGGCGCTCCCTGCCCAGTGTGGTGGTTGGTGAGCCACCAATTTGCTTTGGTGGCAAGGGTATGCGCAGCTGTCGTTAGAGCTGCCATGTCTGCGCCTGGAAATTTGAGGGACAACACTTTAAGGACGTAACCACTGGGCGCTCCCTGCCCAGTGTGGTGGTTGGTGAGCCACCAATTTGCTTTGGTGGCAAGGGTATGCGCAGCTGTCGTTAGAGCTGCCATGTCTGCGCCTGGAAATTTGAGGGACAACACTTTAAGGACGTAACCACTGGGCGCTCCCTGCCCAGTGTGGTGGTTGGTGAGCCACCAATTTGCTTTGGTGGCAAGGGTATGCGCAGCTGTCGTTAGAGCTGCCATGTCTGCGCCTGGAAATTTGAGGGACAACACTTTAAGGACGTAACCACTGGGCGCTCCCTGCCCAGTGTGGTGGTTGGTGAGCCACCAATTTGCTTTGGTGGCAAGGGTATGCGCAGCTGTCGTTAGAGCTGCCATGTCTGCGCCTGGAAATTTGAGGGACAACACTTTAAGGACGTAACCACTGGGCGCTCCCTGCCCAGTGTGGTGGTTGGTGAGCCACCAATTTGCTTTGGTGGCAAGGGTATGCGCAGCTGTCGTTAGAGCTGCCATGTCTGCGCCTGGAAATTTGAGGGACAACACTTTAAGGACGTAACCACTGGGCGCTCCCTGCCCAGTGTGGTGGTTGGTGAGCCACCAATTTGCTTTGGTGGCAAGGGTATGCGCAGCTGTCGTTAGAGCTGCCATGTCTGCGCCTGGAAATTTGAGGGACAACACTTTAAGGACGTAACCACTGGGCGCTCCCTGCCCAGTGTGGTGGTTGGTGAGCCACCAATTTGCTTTGGTGGCAAGGGTATGCGCAGCTGTCGTTAGAGCTGCCATGTCTGCGCCTGGAAATTTGTGGGACAACACTTTAAGGACGTAACCACTGGGCGCTCCCTGCCCAGTGTGGTGGTTGGTGAGCCACCAATTTGCTTTGGTGGCCACCACCACAGTCAGGGCAGTGCGGAGCGCCTCGATGGAGTAAGTGTTTTGAGGGACAGCCTCCCAGGTTTCGGACTCGGGAGGCGGCGGCGGGATGGGAACCCAGTCACCGTCTGGTAACCCATTTATTTTTCTGGCGATGCCGAACATGATGCACACCATGGCCCCGCTCATCATGAGCTCCTGAGCTACAGGCGGCATGTTTGCAAACTTTGACTTCGCCCAGGCCCCGGCCAGGCTGACAGCTCGCTGTAGGGTACTTCCAGTCAGCAAGGGCAGTTTAATATCATCTGGAAGCGTAGGATCTATTCCTACAGCGATCCCAGCTTCCTAACTCCCGTTGATTGGCGGGAGGTTTATCATAAATCCTTGATGGACCATCTCTTGGTCCTGTCTGTTGGCCATTTTGAAGATCTAAGGGATGCCTGAACTTATAAATAAAGGGATAAACTGCGCTAGTTTGAACGAACCTAAACCTAAGTAAATACTAAAATATGCATGTGAACCCGTAAACCACAAAATATAAAGAAAATCAAACCGAAAAATTAAAATAAAAATAAATTAAACCTTATTGTAGAAACGAAAGCGTCACCAATTGGTTAGACGTATGCTTGATGCTCGTTGTCTCAACGTCCAAGTTTGAGGCAACCCTGTATAGTTCGACGTCTATTAAACGTCTATTATTTTAATTTCAAAATAATTTCTTTCACGTGAACTGATTTTTTTAAAAATAAAATAATAGACGTTTAAAATATTAGAACAAAAATCAACCTTAAATTCGTTAGCAGCTATCATTGCGCTACTTCACACAGAAGAATCCTCAAAAGTATTTGGAACATGTACACATAAGTTCCCTAATACGGATGCCTAATAATAAAATGACTGTATGTAATCAAATTTCGGTCCAACTACCAAAACAAAACAAATCTAAAATCACAAAAGTTTAATAAAATGTGTGGAAAACAGTCTCAAAATATTCACAAAATTCAATTAAATTTGGCAACAATTGTCTTTCAAAAAAAATTGAAATCTGCTGATTCAATTTTTCACAACTTCAATACCTTAAAAATTGTTTGTGAAATAAAACATGTTCAAAAGTAATACAGATAAGAAACATAAACATCATCGAATTTCGGTCAGAATTTCTAAATGCTCTCTCAACATTTATTGAAATAAAAATTTAATACTTTGTGTGGAAAATAATCTCAAAACAAATTTTTGAAAAAGAAAAGTCCCAGTTCGCGGGCTGCCACTTTGTAACGAGGCAAATCCCCCTTCTCTGCGAAGCAGGTCCAGGACATCAGAGGCACATACGTCCTCTGGTATAAGATATGCCAACGTTACTCGAGGTGCCGGATAACTTCAGTGGGATGCCTGGATTCGGGCGCCATAGAAAAAATAATAATAATGAGTGAAATCGAAATTGAGAGAGAGAAAATTTAAACTGGAAAGGGAATTTAGCAGAGTTCCGTCTGATGCTGCTCAGCTCGCGCACCACTACTTCACTACTTGCGTTAAAGGTTGAAAGCGTGTTTTCCAACTTACAAGTATTTATTTAATTGAGATTTATCAATAATTTCCACGTATACATATAATTCATTCTTAAAATTCTACAAGCATATTCTGATCGAAACTCGAGGGAAAATGGTTCGGAAGGTAAATTAAAATACATCTCTAAGACCAACCAAATCTAAGATCTACTACTTTTCTCAGTAAAACTCGCAGAGAGATGCAGCTCAACTCGCGCACCTCGCTCCGCGCTTTCCACCGAGGAAAGGCCGCTACTCTTGGATCACGTTTGCAGGGGTAATGCACCTCAGCTCGGGCACCACGTCCCACGCAACCGAAACCCCAAGAGGTCCAAAGCTGGAGCAAATCTTCGGTAAAGCTTTATTCACCGTACCGCCTATTTGCTCCAACCGCAGACATAACAAGCCAGAATCGCAAAGTAAGAAGAGAAATGCAGGCTCACCTCGCCGCACCTCGATCGACGTACTAGATAACTCGCTTTAACAGTCTGCTGGATCGGAACGTCCCCCCCGATTGATGGGTCTGGTCGGGAGGCCACCAATTTACAAATTTCAAAAAAAAGCAAGTGCTCGAGTTCCGTTCAATTTTAAGAGCATACAATACATAAAAAAAAATATAAAATTTACATCGTTGGCTTTGCCTCGACTTCTTTTATCGAACTATACAGTTAAAATTAAAATATAATTTTTTTTTAAAATTTTAAATTAATGAAAAATATTTCAAAATTGACAGAATTGCCGCAGCGCTCCCTATTGGCGCGTCGCGGTGCTCGGATGGACGCCGAGCGTCAGCTGATTTCTTCCTTGGTTCGTCGGCGCAGGCGCGGCGATGCCAAGCGTGGTCGCTCGGGAGTTATTCCTAGTTTTTTTTTTTCGACAATCTATAAACTTAAAAACGGGGGAAAATTTCCCCGTTACACCCCCCCCATATCCCGGGGTTTTCAGCAAGTTCAAAAATGCACGAGCAATATTTTCTTTGCTTGGATTTTCCAGTAGCTATAACTTCTTCTCCTGCTGCGATGTGTCATACAAGGCATCCAGGATGTCGTTATTTTTTTCCCCCATTTCTTTTTGTAGAAAGGGAACGACTTCGTGCCGCAATTCTAACGATATGGCCGCGAATCCGTCAAAAATAAAACCTAAGTTGAAATGTGGATTGTACTGTAAACGAATATCAGGATCAACTAATTTTTCATCTCGAAACATTAATATTTAAACAAAAACAAACACAGACCAAAATTAAACATGTTGCAGTTAGCAGTTAATATAACGAGCACAATAATAACAAGAAAGTTAAAGCCAAATAACTGCATTTTTTATATAAAAATGAACCATACATTTCACCAAATACGTAGACCAAAATGTCGTCAGCTTGGTCTGGCTGCTTGAACCGAAGCTCACCAAAAGTTCCATCAAAGAGAATATTGGTTCATCATGCATCGTTGTCTGTATTGGTGAATTGTTATTTCTTCTCTTTCTGCCGAAGAAAATTCGGTGTCATAACGCACGGAGCGCTCACCCTTCTGGCCAAACTTTCTCGGTTATGAAACAGAATGAAGCTTAGGCATCTTTGCAACGCTAGAGATAATAATTGTCACTTCTCTAGTCGGATTTGGTGATGGACCATCACGGTATTTGCTGTTATCTCATGTGAATCTCGAATATTGCCGTGCTAAGGATGAACATTCGAGAGTTGCTACATTTCCCTCGATAAAATATGTATTTTTAACGATATTCATGCATATTTTTCCTTGAAGTTTTCAGATATTTTAGATTAAATTGCGATTAAAACTGCCTAAAAATTTTGGAAAAATATATTCACAAATTTCCCTGTAAATTCGGTTTTTATCGAAGGAAACTTGGCAACGACTGATGGCTCATACGGCGATCTTACTTAGCATGGCAGAATATTTCCTAGGTAAATTACCGAGTTTTGGAGCCGAGGGACATGCAGATGCAGACATCAAACAATCTCATTAAGGTTTTCAAACAAACGCCTCGATTTAATTAGAATCAAATTACTACGGATTGATTTATTGGAATGTTTGGACTCGAATCCGATTTGTTTTATTTCGTACAAGATTCCGCTCAAGGCCTGGTACAGATCATAATAATAATATCTATTGAAAAACAATTTACATTTCCATTGAGTTTCTTGTCAACGTAAAAAAATACTTAAAACTATTTTTACTTATTATATAGTACGCACGTATAGCTTATTTCAAATGAAGCAATGATCAAAAATTTAAGGTTACAGTTAAAATTTTTGTTCGAAAAATTCCTCTATTTGTAATAATTTTTTGACTTGAAAAACTGCCTAGCTCTGTTTCTAAAGATTTTTTATCCTTGATTGCTTTTAGTTCTTCAGGCAGATGATTGAAGGCTCATCATATGTAATTTGTAAAGCATAATCTAATATTTCTCAAGCACAAAAGTAAGCAGAGACGAAATTAATTGAAGTCAAAAATAAGTATAGCATACAAGCTGGAATAATCAGACCTCTGTTGCACCGAAGCTACATTGCCAGATGATCGTGAACAGACAGTTGTAAGGTAAAATCGCACATTGCAACGCAAGGGGCTGGCAGCAACTATTTGAACTTTTCGGAGCCCCAATTGCATATCCGCGTAGTTGTAGGCGCAAAGAGGAACTCTTTTGTTGGTATGTCAAGTTTTCTCATTGTGATGGTTGATTTCCAACCTAAGGCCGCTGCATGATTTTAAGACGACTCTACACTGAAAAAAAATTCTCCGCGTTTTTACCAAGGTCTGTTGGTACCTTTACCATCTCACTTTTTTTTACCAATTATTGGTAATTTTACCAGGACAGACTGGTAAGCTTACCTAAAAACGGGTATTTTTACTGTTTTTTTCAGGTAAGAATACCACTTTTATTGGTAATCAATTCCCGGTAACTTTGCCATTTTATCTCGGTAATTTTACCACAGTCGATAAAAATTATTGGCGTTTTTACCGGGGATCAGTAAAATTACCGAGAAAGTCAATAATTTTACCTAGATTTCTCAGTAAAATTACCAATTCCATAAATGGTAATTTCACCATGAAAAAACTGGGATCAAATAGAACCCTGAGTTCTTGGTAATTTTACCCTTTTCTTGGTAAATATACAGAGGTTTTTTTTCAGTGTAGGGATACCGATATAGGGAGAGAAAAAAATCTGACGATGATGAGTAAGAAATATGACAACAGTGCGCAGGACAGAAGTCCAAATGGGGCAAAAATTGGCGGGGAATTAGCATGTGAACTGGTTTTGTGTTTTGTCCGGGCCTGTGTTTCGTGTCGGGCCGCGGTCGCCTTGGAGTCGGACCATCGTCGGCGCATTAGCCGTGACTTACGACCCAATAACGTCAATCAGCCCTCTTCCCGAGGTCGGGCTCTTCAGTTTTCCCGCAGGGTTTAATTAATCCACAGCCAGCGACGGCTACCGAGCACAGTGGCGTGGCGTGAATTGCGATATATCGATTGTTATGCCATTTAAACCTATGGAAAAGGATCGATATTCAGGGTGTACGCAGCGAACGCCTTAATAATCGATTCTTTACCATAGGTTTAAATGGCATAACGATCGATGTATCGCAATTCACGCCACGCCATTGAGTCCGAGCACCGCCCTGAGAACCGCCGTCGCTGTCTTTGATTATCTTCTATATTTGTAACTAATTAAATTAAGGTCTTCGATAATTGCATAATGCTTATTACAGTCAAAGTGCGTTAACTCGAACGACGCTTATGACGAAGCAATGATCCAAGAGCTTTGGGGTGGCTCCATTTTTCTAAGACAAAAGAAAAAAAAAATAAAATAAAAAAAATAAAAAAAACTGCTAATAATACATAATACAAAATACGAGATCACTTAAGAAATGGTTGATTGTTGTTTCCTTCGGTCGATGTAGCATTTCCAATATGAGCAATGATTCTACATTTTCAGGCTGGATCTTGCGTTGTAATCGACTTCATACTTACAAAAAAAGTTATCGCAAATTGTCGACAGCTAACTGTGCCTCTGCTGCAGAAAACGGTTCTGTGTTGGGGTTGACACCATCCCCTTCACCACCATCTTCGGTATCGTCGCTTACTCTCATAGGGGCCTCAATAAGATCCTCAATGGACCACTAGACAAGGTACGGATTTCAACATTCTGATACATGTTTCTTAATTAAAATTTTACGTAGAGCACGGTGCGCACAACGAAAATTACCGAAATCAACTCCTTACGAAGATATTTAATGATTCTCGGTGTGTGAATTTAGACCACCCGCTCATGAAAACTCAATGTTCTACGTGACTCACATCGCGCGCTAAACGTTATCATGAACGTTTCTGCGATTAAAAAAAATCTGGCAAACTCAATCTTGACGCTTTGGCTCAGGTATAGCAAATTACTTATAGTTTGAAAAACACAAGGTGGGAAATGAAAATTGCTCGATTGAGAAGCTTACTGAAACCGGTGCAGTGCGCGATTTGATTCACGTAGAGCTTTGAGTTTCTTGTGAGCGGGCAGTTCAAATTCCTCGTAACCAATGTGAAATAAAAACGTTAATATCTTCGTTTGAAGTTTGTTTCATTAGTTTTCGTTGCGCGAATCGTGCTCTGCGTGAAATTCTGGTTAAGAAACATGTATCAAAATGCTTAAATTTGTACCTTGTCTAGTGGTCCATTGTCAGGATACCGCTTGAACACCCCTTTCCTTAAATAAATATTCTAGTCCATTTGCCGTTGCCCCCACGAAAGAATGTAATCAGATTTCGATGTATTCAAATTTGCCCGCTTAGATTACCTTAAGGAGGAGACTCATTTTTACGCCCTTACATTTCATTTCCACATCATTTCCTTGCTGGTAGCCGATTTCTTTATAAAATGAGTATTCGTGAGAAAATCTGAATTTACTGTAAAAATTGCAGGTAATTTCGCCAAAATCATGCGATTTGTGAAAGTAATGTAGTGGACTGCAAAAGCGACAAAGGAAGTTTTGTCGACTCTGCCGTGGCTTCTCCGTGGAAGTACGAAAACAGGTTTGCGTTGTGATCAAAAACTCAAGAAATGTAGGGGAAAAAATTCAAAAGTGACAACCTCGAAGATCTTGTCCCATTTTCTTCTCAATGTATAATTAGTCGGCGTCTAATATTTCCTCTTCTGTGTTGAAGAGGATTTTCCCAGGAAAACTCGATGGCGGCCCGAACCTGTATTTCACGCTAAAATCATCTCATAAATCAATGACGGAATGAATGTTTGCTACCGTAGATACCCAGCTCTTGCGGAGGTTAGAACAAAATAACCAATATTAATTGGCGTCCGGCAAATTGCGTCTGCGTTTAGTGTCTAATTTAATTTTCCCGCGATATTAAAAGGAACTAATTTTGTCATTCACGCGGCTTTGAGGAGCCGGCCGTTGGGGAATTAATCGCAGATTAAGGGTGAACCCTAAGCATGTACTTTCAGTCATGGTAAGACTGAAGCAATTTTGTATTTTCGATACGAGAGGGGAGAGGCAATCACCGAGAAAATAAATTGAAACGAATTAATTTTTTTAAAGACGGCGAAATTGGAGGAAGTCTTTTGGTCACCAGTCTAACTCTTCATTAAGAAGTACACCTTTGATTTATGAATTTCGTCGACTTTTTAGTCATTCGTGGATTCTCTTAATTCATTAACATCGTTAAAAACTATAATCAGCTTGTAGATAAAACGTTCGCCATGTTAATGTTTCCATTTTGCGTAACGCTGAAAATCCATGTTTACATCCCAGCGGGCTGATTGTTGAAATCAATAGACAACGCTTTAGACAAGAAAGACAATAGGGATACGGAGGGATCCAATCGGCGGAAGTGGGTAGTTGCAATAGACAAAAGAGGTAGGTAATAGAATAACTAGCGGCAACCCACGAGTGACCCTGTAGTCAGTCCATCATTTTCTCCTTAGTCTATGAGCACTAACCATTTCAATCACTAGGATCGCGTAACACTCCCTACGGCTTCTTTGTCTATCGCTTTGTCTATCAATTTCAATAATCAGCCCACAGAGTTTATGAATAATCCGATGAGGAATAGAGCGGATGAGGAGGATTAGCTAAATGTGGTCCATCCATCTCGGCCGAAAAATTGAATGAAAATGTCGCGCACTTCAGATTCTCTCGACTCGTTTTGCTCGGCTACTGTTCTCGAAATATACGACCCACCGCAGTTGTCACAGCTGGCTTTTTGACGAGAACAGGTTGAGCTCCTTCAATTTACGGGCGAATATTAGCGCCTACCAGTATACGCCGCCGTGCTAAGGGAAAACGCCTTATGAACCCTCGAATTTTGCTAAATTTGTCCTGATAAAACATCAGTTTCTGAGCGGAGATATGAATATTTCACCTTGGAATTTTTACACACTTTAGATTAAATTGCGGATGAACTTCTGTAAAAAATAGGAAGAAAAACGGCTTAAAGTTTTCCCGCAAATTCGCGTTTTATCAAAGGGAATTCGGCAGTGTCCATATGTTTATAGGGCGTTTTCGGTAATACGCGGCTCTTTGTGTCTTGTGGAGGAAATGAACAAGTGTTCTCGGAGGGCCTCCTGAGGTCTAAATTGCGGTCATCCGATGTTCAGATTTGCATATTCTCATGTTTTAAGGCACTAAACGATATCGTTCTTTTTTATTTACGCCCTATCAAGCGGGAGACTACATCGGATTTCGGTCATTCAAGAGCGTGTTCGGAGAATTTTCTTCTCTCCTCGAAGCGAATTTCGCATTTTGTCTGGCGGTGACGTCAAATTGAAAGAATTTCCCGGGGGAGAATCCTTGACAAAACCTTTTTAAAACAAATAAACATGTCCGAAATTCAGCTCCCGAACTGCTTAAAACTTTTCTTTGAATAAACCTATATGTTTATCCAGACCTTTTGTCAAATTGTCGAAAGAGACGTAACTTCATTCCACGGTTGCCAAATTCACTCAAACAGTTCAATTTTTTACAAGAATGCACTTCCGCAAGCTGTGTTGGAAACGTTGTCGATCTGTGCGTGAGATCGAAAGGAAAATCCTAAAACATCCTAATTTTGAAACTCTGTGGGTATAATAAATTGGAAGTCGATTTTCGGAATCTCTTATCCGATTGGACCGAGTTTATCCGAGAGGAACCATCTCACATTTACGAAACAACTGAGTTAAGCATGTTTTAGAGTTCCAATGGTTGTACATTTTTCTGCTAAAAACTCAAGTGGCCTGGTTACACGCTCACATTTCCGTCAAATTCCGATCAAAATGATGACCAAGATGGCGGTCGAGAGTTATGTACAGATTGATGAGTAAAATTAAATAAAACAGCGTGTTGATTGAAATAAGCATGAAATAAGCACGGTTGTGTGGAAATCAGATGAAGGATGAGCCCCACAGTTCCATCATCTACCATCTATGTTTGCCGGCCGCAGAAATTTGATGGTAGATGGTGCGCACCAGTCACCATTTGTTCGGAAATTGATGGGAATCTGAGCGTGTAACCAGCACATAGGTCGAAAAACAGAAATCAGTTTGTGGAAAGCGAGGTTAAAGTTTATTTTCTGCATTGAGTTTAATGAAGAAATGAAACTTGAAACCGTTTTTTATCAGTTTCAACTTAATATGGGTTGGTTCCTTTTTGATAAACTCTGTCCATTTGTTGCCGCTTGCACACGGAGCCCTTGAATGGGACTAAATTTTCCAACTTGGAACTATAAATTCTAGCCCGATTTAAAAACAACGTATGTGCCATTAGTTTCCCTATGCACATAAGTGTTTTTCCAGAAGAGCCAGAATTTATAGTTCCAAATTGCAAAATGCAGTCCAATGATTCTTCGCTTTCCAGCTAAGTGCCATCGCACATTGCATCGCCGTGCACGGCTGAAGTACGTCCGAACCCGCGCCGCCGGGACGAATATCGTGCGTCCTCTGGATGTGTCGATCGGGTAGTTTACACAATTAGCAGCAAGTATCTTGTCCCTGTCCGTTGTCCCGCGTCCCTGGAGCCCTGCCCGCGGTGTCGCGGCCGATTAGTCGTCACCAGGAAGGAGCAACTAGTTTACAAGACACCGGCCTGTCCGCCTGGCCCCTCGCCAACCCATCCGCGCACTCGAGGGACGCCACATTTCACCGCTAGTCCCCGTTAACGATGTCGGAACTGTGCGTATTATAAATTAAGGCGCAAATCATCCGATCCTAATTAAAGAGAAGTAAACTTACCACTTGAGAAGTAATTACGATAAAAAAGGTATTTTTTCCGATGGTTCGGAGACTGAGTGTCTCCTAACTCAACGAATCATGCGCGAGATGACAGATTTCGACCGCACAACCGGTCGCCATGGGTCAGTTGCGCTGATCACAGAATCACCGGAAAAAAACACATTGGATCTAGAGTCCAGACTCTTATTAAAAACATCGACAAGAAAAAATACTCTTGATTCAATCGGATTTTTGCTTAAATCAAGAACCAAGCCTCTTGATTTGAGCGGATTTCCTCTTGATTTGAGCGGGTTTCCTCTTGATTTGAGCATAAATCTGATTGATTCAAGAGTATTTTTTCTTGTCAATGTTTTTAAGAGTCTGGACTCAAGATCCAATGTGTTTTTTCTCCAATGTTAATCGTGTTTTGATGCTTGATTCTTCTATATTAGCTTAAACCAGTAGAGTCTGTCCAAACAGCAACTTTCCTCTACTACGTTCAAGCATTATGTTTATGCGAGGCCAATTTTTAAACCGAGGTTTCACGAATACCCAGAGTTTGTGATGCGAGTTTCCTCCATTGGGTTTATGCGGGCGCTGTATGTAACCCGACTTTCGCGGGAAATCAAACTTTCCTCTTTTTGCGCTGTTTATGCGCATCATGTTTTCGATTCAACTTGAATTTCGTGTTTGTCCCATTTTAACAAGCTGTATTAAATTTATCTGTCATGAATTAATTTAATAAGATATTATCACTATTTTATCCCGTATATGATCCACGATACATGCGAGGCTTCATCTTCATTAGAAAAGCCTTCATTGACTTTTTGAGGAATAGTCGGGAAAATGACAGTGGACGCTTAATAATGGTACGTTCATCTTTCAAAATTTACTGAATCAGGGTAAATAAGCCATATACGACTAAGAAATTAAGTAAAAGTGCTTAAACAACAATTACTGTAATTGAATCAGTGAGAACGGAAACACACCAACTCGGTAACTCGAAAATGATCAATTTTCATTGAGGGCAGCTAATTTACATAAAGGTCATTGAAGTTAGCGCATCCGTTCCAATTAAAGTGTCCACGAGTACTTGTCTTTCGGCAGCAAAAATCTTTTTCTTAAACTAACTTCTTCACCTTCAGTGCAGGTTTGCGCGTGTCTTGATTATTTTCATTTTCCCGAGTTAGTGTGTTTTCGTTCTCACTGATTCAATTATGATTATAAAATATGTTGAAAAAGGGCAAAATTGCAACAAAATCGTGAGAAGAGCACCATTCGTTCTCGATCGTCGTGATAACAAATCCATCATGTTCCCGATCGCTCACCTGGAAATTGCATTTCAAGTTGAATTATGCGGAATTCGAAAACCCAGTCTTTAGTGTAAAATAAGGTTTCAATCACAAATTTCGGAAACCCACATTTCGTTATCGTTCATGCCATGATTTGAACCTAGGTTTCTAACTCAGGTTTGATTTAAGTTAGGTTTAGAGCCTCGCATAAACGTAGCTGATATCAATCAAGATACCGCGCATTGAAAAATTCGGTTTATGACGTCATCAACCGCGAAGTTGACTCCCTTGGTTTCTTCTACTTTCCTCTCATCCAAGTTTCACGTTGATATTGGCAAGGCGGCAGCACTGTACTGATTTGTCTCGAGTGGTCAGTCACGCGCGTCCGCAAACTTGGATGGTTCCGACTTTGAAGTGAAACTCGGAATTATTAGCATGTGGCGACTGGCGAACTGACGAGTATCGATTTTGGTAACTTGAGCGATACGATCGGCACACGATCGCTGTTCGCTGGCACGCCGCGCCATGTACCCTTATTTGGACTGCATGTTGCAATTAGAACCTACCATCCCTGGCTTACTGTAGGAAAAGTATTTATGCTTGCAGTTTTCTTATGCAGATAAGCGCTTTTTAAAATGAACTTGAATTGGAAGTATGTGTGCTAAAAGGAACCAGAGGCGTGCACTAGAGAAAAAATTCTCTCGAGCTACTATTCGGAGTTAAAGCGTCGTTTCTTTTCGACAAAATTTGATTTATTTGGAATCTATTTTTCAATTAGAATGCATATGCTCTCCGTGGCTAATTGGAAAATCATAACTGATTTCTTGTTTCCTATACAGTTAAGTGCTTTTCATAATGAACTAGAATTGGACGAATTTTTGTTTAAAGGAACTAGAGATCTCGCGATACTATTTCGGCTTGAAGTCTCGTTTCGTGTCGTTCAAATTCAGTTTTTTTTTCGTTAGTATGATCTGTGTGGATTAAGCCAGTTAATTCCTAACAATAGATCTGCCATTTAAAACTATGAAAAAGAATCGATAGACTGTGTGATCGCAACGAACAACTTAATAATCGATTCCTTACCACAGCTTCCAATAGGAAAATAATCGAAACCCGATCAGTCACGCCACGCACGGAGAGAAAAACTTCGTGCATGGGACCCGAATTTGAGGTCATATGGATCTCTGAAGTTTTCTGATCACGCATCCGAAAACTTAAGGTCCAGCTGCCAAAGTTCGGGTGGGACATCGAGGCACTTCGGTATGTACCGGAGTACTTCAGATGTGTGACCCGAAGCCTTCGGTGTATATCGAAGTACTTCAGATGTATGACCCGGACCCCGGCAGTTGGACCTCCAGTTTTTAGATACGCGTGATCCGAAAACCTCAGAGAGCCATATGACCTCATCTTCGGGTCCCACGCACGAGGTTTTTTTCTCCGTGCGCCACCGAGCGAAGAGTGAGTTTTTTGGGAGGTGACATGGCCGTCGGCGTCGGCGCTGCGAGTGATGCAACCCGACGAGCGGGAAGGTCAGGCGTAACTGCAAGCGGCAGAATGTTGATGTGCATCAATTCGGATTCGCGACCGGATCACGTAATAAATCCGCAACCACTCCTCGCATAATACCCAATTCAGTTATCGTGCATGCTTAATGCACATCGTGTAGCCCAATTGCCCGTATTTCTGCCGAACGGAACTATGTGCATCAAGACATGAGCCCTGAGACCCATCAGGATATATGCATAACAGGGCTCACGTCATAATGCACTTAGTTCCGTTTGGCAGAAACACGTCAAATTCGTCGCTCCTCTCACGTGAAGGCGTACCTCTGTTTCCGCGTGAGCCTCCGAAAGCGTGGAGTTCTATGGAGAACAGGGATCACGTGGAAATCGCGATACGCCCTTACGTCAAGGGTCAAGGGACGACGAATTTTCAGCGTTACGACTTATGAGTTTGATTATTTGACGCCGGCCGCACTCATCCCGTGAAAATGGAGCCGCTGCTTCATGACCGCTGCGGCGCCGACACGTAAAAATGTTACGGAAAACAGCAGTAACGCCATTTTGCGGTGAGCTTTCAAGTTGTTGAGGGCACGTCCCAACGGCGGCTCATTTGGTCTACACGGTGTATGAGGTGAAAAGATTACGAATACGTAGAGCTATGATGCTTTTTTACACTGGAATATTTTTATTTGAATTACATTTAGATAGATTTAATTTGTCGTTACAAATTGTTGGTACACACACTCACACCCTCACACACACACAAAAAAAAAAAATAATTAACATTACTTTCCTTTAAATAATGAAAAGTATATTTAGGTAAGTGTAGGTAACTAAACGAGTAAGTAACAACATGCTAACAAAGCATGTCGATAGTGAATTTCAATTAAATTTTTAATAAAAATCGGTAACCATCGAGTGTAATTGGTATGATTCATAACACAAAACCTAGGTGCTAAAGCTTTTAAACTCGGAATGAAAAGTTCGTAGTCTCCGTTTCTTAAGGAGCGAACAAAAGTAAGGACGAGAATTTCTAAGTTTAATACCAGCAACCAGAACTTAAGAGTTGGGCAAGCGGCTGATTTTGAACCCAATCCAATCATCAAATGAAGTTTCCGGTGCCTCTGATGAAAATGCATCTCTTAGGAGTCCGTACAAAGTTGCAGCGGTTTTTTCATGCATAGTCCTTGACTTTTTTACGTGGTGGACTTACAAACACAATTCTGCTCCAGTTTCTGTTTTTAAGCCGGAATTAGCAACAACAGATATTCAACCGCTGCCTGATAAAATTTTTCCCATTAGCTTTATAAAAGCTTGCTCTATATGGAACGGCCCCATCCCTACCATGAACTTTAAACGTTTGTTCACATAGAAATGGGTTACTTCGAAAAGTGAGACTAATATCGAAAAGAGTATCGATAACAAAAAAATAATATTATGAACTAGAATAAATGAACCAGAAAATATGACACAAATCATTGGAATTTGCCCGGGGGCTCAAAAAGCTGGTAATTTGTTGAATCTGCTCCATGCCATGCTTAATCATTGCTCGACATGAGGAACTTTGGCTGATATAAAGGTAAGAGAAAGCCTCGTCCTTGTTGAATCGCTGCCGAGTCAACTTTGGAAGCGTGGAAACCGGCCCAGGAAAAATCTAAACGTGCAAGGGCACTTCTTTCTTCTTCTCCCGAGTGAACCCTCATGAGCCAATTTTCTTCTTGCTCCCAAGTTCGATGTAAGTGAGTCGACGAAACCGCATTAAAAATATCACCGTCCACCTTAGATATCTCCGGATTTTCCTTTCGCAAGGCGAAGGCTTTGACTATACTTAAGCTCTCTGGTAGATCGGGGACGCACCTTTGAGTTTGATTCACAGTAGAGAGATGCGGAACATAACTGCGAGGCGTTCCGATATCTCCTTTTTTTTTTTTTTTTTTTTTTTTTTATTTGCGCAAAATAAATTAACAATTTGTACAAGTAATGCATTTAGACATAAGAATGTCTTTAAAATGCTTATTTTAGTCTTAGCTTAAATTTTATTAAGGAATGACTATTTTTAACATATATGTACTGCCTGAAAACTAACAGGAGGATGAAACAATACCCAAATATTATAAAATAAAAACGTCTTTTCCTTTTAACTGAATTACGACGGGCTGAACCGTCCAAAAATCAAGTGTCTCCTGAAATGTCCGGAGAGCGATAAGAGGCGCTAAGAAGTTTTAATTACGGGAAGAATTTTGAAAAACCCTGGATTCCAAGTTAGTGGGTTTTCCTTCTTTTTAGCCTTCTTAAGACATCATCCTTGACCAGTGGTGCAAGTGCTTCTGGATTCGGATGATGGTGCAATCGATTTTCGTAGGAGGTACACATTTTTGAAATGTACTCCTCTACAGCGTCAATGTTGAGATCTGCTCTTATATCCGCATTTCTCTCATACCAATGAGCTTTAGCAATATTCCGATATCTCCTACCGATGGAACCTGAAAAATAGATATAGCTGTGCCATGGAACGTTTCCTGTGACGTGTTGCTGCTGAGATTGTGATCGATGTTGTCATACGCTCCTATTGCAAAGAGGCAATGAAAAAAAATTGGCGGACAAACAACACCCTCTGTAAGGGCTCTTTCAACCTCAATTTGGCCAAATGCACTTATTATCTCCCTCGCCCTGTTGGAGGAAATACAAATGCCTCTCTCGTGAAGTTTGTCAATCAGCGTTTTACCCCATGCTTGACCATGCAAAGATAGAGCAATATAAATAGGGAGTGGTTCTCGATCTTTGTTGTGTCTCATAGCCCCACCTTTCGGCATTGTCTCGCAGTAATAAAAAAGTATCATCTGACTTATGCCTATTACTGGCTGCGTCGCATTGCTTTCATGGTTTGATGACCGACCATACATAAAAAAGTTCACAGCTGCTAAAAGGGTAGGTGGAACACCATGACGGCTACTTTGTAGCTGACCGTCAAAAGCTATAGTACTTTTCCGTAAGTCATTCCTTTTATGTTTTAAAACTCTTTCACACGCAACCGTGTCGTCATCTGAATTACTATAACTAATTTGTTTAAAAATATCAACACCGTCAATAAAATAAACATATTCTCTCCAGAGAGTTGAGCTTTTAGGTAAGGAAAATGAGTCACTGGGTCACAAATGGGTAGCCAAACTTCAGGCGTACCCCAAAGAAATAAATTGTAAATTACTTGAAACTTCTATAAAACTATTACTTTGAAATGGGTAGCCAAACTCAGGCATACCCCTAACTAATTATCTGGACATTGACAAATTATTCACTTCAAATTCTAAAGTATTCGCATTACTTGACTGGGGTGAAACCGGGCTGTTCTGCCATCGCGGAAAAATAACCTTAGCGGCCTCATACGGCGCGAATTGGCGTGCTTATTCACATAATCCCGCATGGCCTATTCGATCTTTGAGTCGAGTTAAATGCACATCTGAGAGTTCTGCATTGCGTAAGCCGAGAATATTATTTAAACTTTCAGCGTACACATTTTTAAGGTGCGGGACACTGTTATTATGATAGAACAGTTTCATACAAGTATCGTTTACAAGTAATAATAGAAGAATAAATAGTAGCCGTGATACCTTGTTATAAATCCTTTATTTTATGGTGCGAGGACCTTTCGACTACAAAGATTCATCATCAGGCACATAACACAGTTAAACATCCTTAACACATTTTAGATATTCAGGTAACACAACGAAATATAAAATTTGGAAATACTGCACATTTTTTAACCTTATTTAACAACAGTAAGGAATTTACGTAATGAGAGCCATGATAAAGGTGGCTTTTATTATGGCCTTTCTGTTTGCCCTTAAGGTTTCTCGTATGTACGAGGCAACGCTATAGAAAAGTCCAAACTGTTGCAAAGATTTGTCTCGTCACCCTGCATTTGCTGCGGTGATCGGAGGATATTTGTCAGATTTGTGTAACATTTGGCATGATATTTGGCTTCCTTAACCACCAAATCCCTCCTAAAAAAGCGGCTCATTCTTTTTTGGTAATTCGTATGGAAAGAGGAGGAAAATTTATTTTAAAAAAAAAAATGATGATATGAGCTCAGGAACCATCGATGTAGTAAATAATAATGATACTTCACAATAAAAAATAAAACAATTTTGTAAAGAGTACGTCACGAGTCACTGAAAACATCACTGGGATCACTGAATAAGTAAACAAAAGTAGAAATTAAAGAGGAAATTAATAATTAAATAATAATTAAATAATTTTCATAAACATACAGGAGTTTCTCTACTTTTGAGTGAACCATCCGATTTCTTCTCTTCAAATATATATGTCCTAGGCTATTAAATGTTCTCTCAATTGTTGCACGGAATGCTACCAAAGGCAGTATTCTCTGAGCTACATTTGTATATTTTTACTGCAGAAAGCAATTCTGTTTGACTGCAGAAAGCATTCCACCGTAAGTAAGCAGGCTGATTCATTTTCCGCCACAGGTGGCGGTCTGCAAAATTTTCTGACTTTGATGAAAATTCAACACAGTCCGAAGCTACGAAGCTACTTCACGGGCGTCAACATTGGCCAAAATTTCTGATAAATTGTTGATGATAGATATTGCTATACCTTTGTCCAGAGATATAAACATTATAGAGAATGATTTTCGGCTGGAAACAGAAGTGCCGCTGTAAGATGGACATCTCCGAGTATAAATGCATCTCTTTCAGCAATCAATTGATCTAAAATGTTAGCATCAGCATCACTAAAGTAAACGGATTAACGTAAGGCGTTCGAGATTCTCATATCAATATCTTTGATACACACGGGAATTTTGAAGATTAACGTAGTGTTACTTAGTGCACGATGAGAGCAGTGATAAATTGGTCTCAAGATTTCAATGACCTCTAGTACATTCAGCCAAAGCTCACCTGAAAGGATGCTTTTTTTGATATTATCATCGATGAAATATTCATAAATTGAACTTTTGAGTTTGCCGGCGGACTTTGAGAGGGGGCATTACTTTTGAAACGCTTGGAATTTTAGGGAAAACAGTCATGTATTTACTGCCAGTTTCGACGGTTATTCGGAGGTTGATGCAAAGAGCTTGAGGGGACCCCTCTATTAGTCGTCGCACATTCCATGCCTCTATAATTTTAGTTGAATCTAGTCTCACAAGGTGCTCAACCAAATGCAAGTGCATTCTTGGTGCTCGGCATTTTCTCACAAATGCTCAACAGTAAAATTACCAAAACAGGAAATCAGTTGAGATTTAGATTGAAAAAACAAATATGTGTGGATCATAAATCTCGAATAGCCTAGAGATCATAAAAATAAAAAAAAAATTCAAATTAATTAGTCTAATTTTATTATTCGTATTAATAGAAAATAACTCACTTTTATCATAATAACAATAAAAATAAAAAAAAGATTGGGTTTGGGTTTTTCTGCCAAGAATGGCTGTCCTTTGCAGGTATTTTTGTACAAACGTCTTTCATATTAAGACGGAAGCCATGCATACTACACTCATACCAACTTGTGTGAGGGTATTTGTTTTCAATCATTAGCCCAACCAATTTCATATTCGAGGCGTTGTCGGTACAAGAACTTTCATGGGACCCTTTCTTGGAGAATATCATCGAGTTTTTCACAATACATTTTATCAGTGTGTCTTTTTGTTCTTAAGGAGTGGGGTTACTGCCTTTCTCATGAGGTCTTTAGACATTGCTCCCCAGTGGCGTGGCGTGCTTTGCGATAGATCGATTGTTATGCCATTTAAACCTATGGAAAAGGATCGATAAACAGGGCGTTCGCAGCGAACACCTTAATAATCGATTCTTTACCATAGGTTTAAATGGCATAACAATCGATTCATCGCCATTCACGCCACGCCACTGTTGCTCCCGTTTCTCCGCAGATTGTTTCGGGCTGATCGCATATTGATTAACTTCAAAGGCTAGAAATCATAGATACTCTTAGTTGGGGATGGAAACGCAATGGAGCACTTGACATAGTAAGATTTTGACAAATTTGGGTAAGAAGGAAACACTCTCATTGAGCGTTTTGGAGGAAAACCTATACGCAAAACTTTAGGACTTTTTTCTTTCAGATTGTCTATGCTCCTGTACATATTCTGGCCCAGTTTAGAAAGCAACGAAAGTTCTATCAGTTTCCCCATGCTTATACGTGTTTTTACAGATGAGCCAGAAATTTCAGCTCCCAAATGCGAAATGTAGTCCAAATCACTCTCTTTCCTTCTAATTTTAAAACTTCTGAAAGAAAAACCATCAGAAGAATTTCTGGATCAAAATACGCAACCGTATTCTGAATTGGTTAAAAGGAAAACGTTGTCTTTACTTCTGTACAATTTCCGACCCAATTTAGAAACAAAGTATGTTCTATTAGTTTTCCCATATGTGTTCCTACAGATCAACCAGACGTTCCCAAATGCAAATATACATAGTCCAAATCACTCTGTATTCTCTCCAACTTCAACATCTCTGATAGAAAAAGCACCGAAAGACTTTCTGGATCAAAATACGGCATTTGGAATCGGCCAAAAAATCATCCGATCACCTCTTTATGCGAGACCTCTCCGTCGCTGGAACCCGAACCGATTGTTTCTACAAAACACATCTTCATTTCAATTCCGTCCACCATTTCCTTCGTTTACGGATTCCTGCCCGATCCGCGGGCTCAATGGACCGTGAGCGGCGGCTGAGACAAAAGCGAAGAAATCCTCGCGATACATCGATCTCCGAACCTCTCAATTCGATATTTCCCCCACGGAAGATACGGCATCTGGAGAGGGTATCGATGTATCGTCTCGCGGTCGTTTCGGCGGCTGAGACAAAAGCGAAGAAATCGTCGCGATATATCGTTCTTCGAACCTTGCGATTCGATACTTCCCCCGCGGAAGATGCGCGATCTCGAGAGGGGATCGATGTATCGTATCGCGGCTCGTGTCGGCGGATGGGCACAAGGGCTATCGAGTTACCTCATTTGGGGCTCCGTTACAGAGCCGAGCCGCCGATGCCACCTATCGTTTTATTGGTCCCGCGCGAGTGTGATGATGACGGGGGCCGCATCGCCCGTGTTTTTCGGCGTTTTCCAAGTCGTCGCGCGAGATTTACGCGTCTTCCGGTTGGCCGAGCCGCCATCCCCGGCCCACACGTGAGACGCCCGTCCGAGCCCGAAAATTCAGCCTCCTCCAGAATTTAACGGCACACGGTGGATCGAGTCGATAGGAGAGGTCGGACGACATTTGGAAACTTTAAACGCTCGTAACTCCGTTTATACAAAACTTTGAAGTTTTGAAAGTGATTCCATCGGTTTCCTCATGAAATGGACCACTAGATAAGGTACGAATTTCAGCATTCTGATACATGTTTCTTAACCAAAACTTTACGTAAAACACGATGCACACAACGAAAATTACCGAAATTAACTCCTTACGAAGATATTAATGATTCTTGATGCGTGAATTCAAACCACCCGCTCACGAAAACTCAACGCTCTACGTGATTCACATCGCGCGCTAAACGTTATCATGACAGTCTCTGCTATATTAAAATCTGGCAATCTCAATTTTGACGCTTTGGCTCAGCTATAGCAAATTGCTTATAGTTTGAACAACACATGGTGGGAAATGAACATTGCTCGATTGAGAGGCTTACTGAACCCGTTATAGTGCACGATTTGACTCACGTAGAGCTTTGAGTTTCTTGTGAGCGGGCAGTTCAAATTCCTCGTAACCAATGTGAAATAAAAACGTTAATATCTTCGTTAGGAGTTGGTTTCCGTAATTTTCGTTGTGTGAATCGTTTTCCACGTGAAATTCTTGTTAAGAAACATGTATCAGATCGCTGAAATTCGTACCTTGTCTAGTGGTCCATTTTCATCTCGAAGCACCCCTTAAAATTTAAAATGTGACGAAATAAACGTCAAAATTTGCAGTTTTAGTGGATAACTTCATGTCCGACCTCTCCAAATTGACTCGATCCACTGTGCGGCACGAGTAGCCTTGTCCGATCGTTGTGGTTCAGTGGCATGGCGTGTTTTGCGATATATCGATTTATCTGTCATTTTTTAATCTATTGAAAAGGATCGATTTTCAAGGTGTTCTCAAGGAACGCTTCAATAATCGATTCGGTGCCGTAGCTTCATATGGAGAAATATCGATAATCTATCAATCACGCCTAGACACTGCTGTGGACCCGACGAATTCTTGAACTTTTTCAATCGTGCAGTTTTGCAAAGTTTCCTCTACAATTATCAATGGGACAGCAAACTGAAATAAAAGATTGATAGAGTTTACCATTCCTGTATGCTGTATTTCGCACAGCGTGAAGGAATGGTAAATTCTACCAGTCTTTTAAGGTCTAACTCGAATTCTGAGAAGAAACGTGGGTAGAATTGAACTCTGTCTGGCGAAAAATGTGGAGATTTTGCCAGGGTGCTCTTTGGGGACATGACCTCCATAAATGTACCTAATCTACCGAAAAACTGCTCGGAGCAGTTCTTGCCGCCATCGCTAATTGCAGCTTGAAACTTTTAAGATCTGACTCGAATTCTGAGGAGAAATCTGGGTAGGATTGAACTTTGTCTGGCGAAACATGTGGCGATTTCGCTAGGGTGCTTTTTGGGGGCATGATTTCTACAAATGTCCCTAATCTACCGAAAAACTGCTCGGCTTCCGAATCATTGTAATGTGCTCGGGGATTGCCCGTTAACCTGCCGGCACCTGTGTGATACTATGTAGCTCGGTTGGCGCGGATCGCTGTAACTATGGGTGGTTCAGAGATGAAATCACGTGGGTTTAGACAGACCGCGACCAAGCTCCTTTTCATGAGACGGGTAGCTGCTTCCATGGCTACGCCGATTCGATGTGTCCCTGCCGGAAGTCCAGTGAAACAAAGCAATGCATTTTGGGACAATACGAATGTGTTTGCGTTTGCGAACGCGTAAGCATCTACGGGTCTGATGCCAGGTACCTGTGCAACATTGAGCACATGGAAGGTGCTTACCCCGTGATCGGTAAGTACTCAGTGATCCAGAGATCAGCTAAGACATATCTGTGCCCGGGTACTTGATGCTAAGTACTTTTGCAACGTAGCCCGATACCTTTTTTTTTTTTTTCTTGACATAATATTTTATTAGTGAAACACAACCAATATTGACAGATATGGGCACGAAGGCCTAAGTGGTACATTCTAAGTAAAAAAGAAAGAGTATAATACAGAAAGGGAAATGATATCAAAGTTAATAAAATAATAATATGCATGAAATGATCAATTACATAAAATCATAATTATACTTCAGATTAAGATTACGTCACCGGAATCGCCTTGAGGCACTTCTTCGGCATGTAGCCCGATACCTGGCCCTGGCCCGTATGATGGTTAGTGAGCCAAAAATTTGCTTTCATTGCCATTGCAACTGTAAGTGCCGATCTTAAGGCTTCCACCGTGTATGTATGTTGAGGTGCGGGTGGCCCCTGATCTGCAATCCCGGGTGGCGCAGGAATTGCAGTCCAATCTCCATCTAAGGGAACCTCCCGAGGAGCGGCACAGCCCGAACATAGTTGCTGCCATGGCACCGCTGATAAGGAGGTCTTCTGGTGCTTGTGGCCGAGATGCAACCGCTTGAGGCTTGAGCCGCCCAGCTACCGGCAAAGGACACAGTGCGAGTCAAGCTTCCGTCCATCAAGATGGGGAGCTTGTGTTCGTCAGCCGATGCTGAGTCTATGCCGACTGCAATCCCCGCTTCCAAGCTTCCATTGATCGGAGGAAGATTTATGAAATATATTGACACGTTTCCTTCTGGATTATTAATCTGCGTCATGATGGAAAATCCTAGAGAACAGCAAACTGCGAGACAAAAACAAGAAATGGCCAGAAGAACTTAGCATTTTGAAAATCCGAATTGTTTATTGTTTAAATTCAAGAAACAGATTAGAACACAATTTACACCAAAGTAAATCAAAGACAACTAAGAAATTTTAAAATAAGAACAAAATTTATAATAATACCTAAACCGAATCTGGTTACGATAAAGATTTCCACAGGATACTAGAAGTACAACTCCAAGTCTTAGTGTGTACACCCCGGATTGCGGACTTACGCCGTCGAAATGCTGATTATTAGAAAGAACTAAATAGAACTTCTTTTGACGTACACCCCGGATTGCGGACTTACGCCGTCGAAATGCTGATTACATATAGAAAGAACTAAAAAGAACTTCTTTCGACCCATAGGACACGCTCTTGCAGCACTGAAAAAAAAAACACATTGGATCTAGAGTCCAGACTCTTGAAAACATGGACAAGAAAAAATACTCTTGATTCAATCGGTTTAATCAAAACGAAATCTGCTTAAATTAAGACGCTTGGTTCTTGAGTTAAGGTAGATTCTTATTGAATCAAGAGTACTTTTTCTTGTCGATGTTTTTAAGAGTCTGGACTCAAGATCCAATGTGTTTTTTTATTCCAGTGAGGCTGGCGGTTTATTAGCCTTGGATCACCCCTCACAATAATCCTTTCACGGTACCATCTCCCCCCAAAGACTCGGGAAATACGAAGTTGGAGTGATGATACCTGCCTGGACGAGGTGGCGAGGTGGACGGCGATGAGGAATGCGAGCAATTAAAACTCATCAATCGAGACGAGGAGTACGAGCTGCCGAGTGCTAACACATGCGAATCCTCATTCCGCGCCGTGTTCAATGCAGCTCTTAACGGGAGCACATAAATCTATTTATCAGCTAACAAGCTTCCACTTATTTATCGTCAACGGCTAATTTTAATAATTCGTCTTATTCAACGAGTATCTCTCCCGGTAGCTCCCGGACCGATCCGTCGCCACGCTTGCTAAACCGATGGAGAATTCCCCATTTATCCTCCTCCTCACATCTGCCGTAAACGCCAAGAGAGTGCAACAATCAAGGTTTCGACCTTCGAGAAATAAATTAGGAAGTAAGTAACTTTTAAGGGAATAATACAGGGGGTCAAAATAATACAAACATAATGCACATGAAAACAAACCAATTAGGCTTCAGAATTTTAAATGTAAAACAGGCCTTCAGGCTGCATTCTGTTATATGCAGTTCCAACTTTCATATATACCAATGAACAATCTGTTACATATAAATATATTTTAAAAAACAACAACGATCAAGTTTTAAGAAAACGGGCTCAGAAGCTTCGGAAAGGAACATTTTTTTTTTAAAGGAGCCTCCGTTTTTTGTCAAATCGCCACTAATCGTCGAAAAGACTCCTAGAAATCATCCGAAAGACTCTTCAAAAACCTTTCGGATGGTGCGCCTGCAAGACTATGTGAAAACTTCACGCATTGCGCGTACTCCGCGGTGCGCACTGTTAGTGCCTGCAAGACTGCATGGATACTTCACGCATTGCGCGTACGCCACTGCGCTGCCGTGATAGCGAAGAGAGCAGTAAGTAAGAGTAAAAATGAAGTTTCGAGAAAAAGAGCTCGGAAACGTCTGACCGGAATATTGTATTGAAAAAAGCCTCCGTTCGTTGTTTTTTGCCACTGATCATCCGAGAGACTCCTAGAAATCCTTTGGATGATGAAAAATCGACTGATTTTATTTCAATTACCTGAAAAGGGTATTTTTCATTTTCATGCTAGGCTATTTTAGGCATTACAGCCGTCAGTGCTATCTTCTGCGTGTACTCGTGGTTGCATATGAACACACAACAAACACTCTTTCAGCTTAGATATTGGCAGGAGAGGGCGATATGAAAGCACTCTATTCATTGGCTCTCTGGAGGAATAATGTCACGCCCAGCTGTTTTGCCTGAAACTACGCCATTTTATGCGCACTCATGGCTTTCTCATATGTCTCGTTTTCATGAAATTAAGATGAATGTTGCTACTTTAGCTGTTTGAGATTTCATCGAAAACAGATCAGAGGAATTTTGAAGGAAACTCGATTTCGAACATTTGACACTTACTGTTTTCTTCGCTATCGCGGCAGTGATATAAGCGGCAGTAAGATTTTCACAGAAGAAATATGTGACCTTGTTTTTCAAGCTCAAACTTTTTCCAGTGACCAATTGGCTCATTTCTTATCCTCGCGAAAAAAGTGAGTATGGCGTCATTTTTGGAACAACCACGTCCCGTAACGCTGATTTTTTTTTTTTTTTTTTTTTTTTTTTTTTTTTTTTTTTTTTTTTTTTTTTTTTGTGATGAGGGGAAAAATTTGCTCCAGTAACGCTGATTTATTCGACTCTTCCAAGTCTTTCTCAAATTCGGCAACCTTCAACAAATATGACCCGAAGACACTTTTATATAACGGACCGCGATGCTCCAAGTTACGCGCGCCGACTTTCAATCGATCCGCGATCCATCGAAAGTCGATGTTACGCGTGGAAACCGCACCGACCGCGGATCGATAGGTCGAACCGCGATGCGCTCGAGTTCGATACTTCGCGAGGGATCAATAGCGACCGTGAATCGAACATGCACGGTATGTTGCCGTATCAGAAGCCCAGTTGAATCGGTAGACGTCGTAGCCTCTCAAGTCCGCTTTCTAATGACCCTTAGGCTCCATTGAAATGCGTGTGTTCCAGGGCTCATCAGGTATTGGACATGTGCGGTGTCAATATGGAGTGATTCAGTTACGCGCTAACGAGGTCTCGTAATTAGCGTAACTTAATTGCGTTCGGGCTCAGACAAATTATGCATTCCGATAAGCACGTTCATGTTGCCGAATTAGCGGGAAAAAATCGGGGTTATTCGGCGTTTCAACAGGCGTTTTCCGACTTTTCCGGGGAATCGGCATCGCCGCCGAGCCTGCGATTTCAACATCGGGCGTGGAGCAAAATATTTGAGAACATTTTCGTATGTGCATATTAATATTTATCTCGTCTCGGAGGCAATGAAGACCGCATGGTCTTGCGGGAAAACTCATCTGCAGCCTCGTTAATGGGTTATTCAGATCGGAGGATTGCGCGATGAGCGATGAAGTCGAATGACACTGAGGAAAACTGGGAATCCATTATCATTCGATGGGAATTCGTCTCCTTGGCAATTTTTCTGAGCTTGATAATGGTTACGCCGAGGAAGCTATTTACTTGATTCGACAAGAACAACGAGGAGCCAATAAAAGAAGTTTACTTTTTAGTAAATGTGCAGGGTGTCTACTGGTCCCCAAAAGTCCCCAATGTCCCCGATATCCCCGAAATCCCCAATTTTCTTGTTCAGGTCCCCGAAAAATGACAAAAATCGTTCTAAACACCGGCATTTTCAAATTTTCCCGTCAGCCGCGTCGGCGCGGTATAACCAGCTATAAAAACTGGAGTGTCGCTTGGTTTTTTTTTTTTGTTTTCATCGGTTCAACATGACTTGTAAAATTGTTCGTATAAAATACACATGTTAACGTTCTAACTAGCTAACTTTCTTTTAAAACTTCAAAAGAAAAGTCCCCGATATTCTTGCAAAAAAAAAAACACCCCTAAAAATCTCTAAATTTGGTTTTTTATAACTGGTAGACACCGTGATGTTGCGGTTTTTTTAAGGTGTTTCATGTGTCTTCGTATAATTCTTCGCTTGGCTGACAAAAGGGCGTAACTATACATTGAGTTGAGCCCGGAAAAGCATTGAGTTGTATAGGAGACAAGGTTCATCGCAAAAAGTAGTTAAGCCCCTGTGTCAGATGAGCGACGATTTCTTCCTTTGCGAAGCTAGGCGTATTTATTGGTTTTTATTGGTTTTTTATTATAGTGAAAACTAAAGAAATACAGCGTTTGGAGCCCTAATATCAGGCTCATTTCCAGTCACCCAATAAACGATTATTCTGGTTAAAATTGAATGATGACCTGATGCTTGTTATTTTTACAACACTAGTGCGAGTCGTTACCTGTTTCATATTTTTTCGGGCCGAAAATAAGTCCGCAATGGTCCAAAATCCTGTACGTCTAAGTGCTTCAAATTGCTAGTGAAAAATAACGTATGCGCATTTTCCTCGGGATAAATCATTTTTTCAAAATCGCGACAGCGGCCACCAATTTCGCAGGAAGACGAGAAAAGAAACGAGTCGAGAAAGTCATGAAGTGAAAGAGATGCACAAAAAATGCGATCGGCGAAGGAAGAAACCACGAACAGAAGTCAAAAAGCGTAAAAAAATCCAGTCAGCACCTCTGCTCCTCGCGAAGGAGGCGGGGGGAGGTAGCGCCGACGCTGAAAATAATCATTTATTTATGAGTGGGTTATGAGGTTGGAGTTCTTGAAAAACTCTTAATCCTGTTTCACAATTCGTATGTAAAAATATTGAGCGCGGGCACACAAAACAGGAGGTTTTATGTCACTCAATTGACGTCCGGCCGCCGCGATCGAGGGGCTTTTAATAATCGAATACCGTCCGCACCGCCACCGTCTCTTGACCGTGGTTGCCCGATTACTCGAACTTCGAAGAAAATCAATCTGTTCTTCTTTTCCACCGGTGCCCCCTCAACTTCTTTCCCGCCATGAGGCTCAATTTAATGTTGAAACTTCAAACCATATATCTAAAAAGGTTTCCCCGTTTTTCCGGGATTCATCAGGGTATGAAAATTTACAGTGAAAAATCAGAGAATCTGTTCCAGATACCGGGAATCACCTCTTCTATCGCTTAGGGATCATTTCGTTTTCAAATTTGGCGGTCTTATCTGACCGAGCGCTATTATTGACTTCCTGAATTACACTTTTGAAGCTTCAAATCATCAAAAGAATGGAAAAGCCTTCATTAACCAGATAGTGTAAACATCAGGATCGATATCGGAATTAAAATTTCGAATGTGGGCCACAGTAGTGGCTGGAAGGTGAATTAAAATCGATACTCATGTATGGAGTTAAATTATTTTCCCCCAAAAAATCCCTTGGAAGTGGGAGAAAACTTCAGTTTCTCATCAGGGAATGAGCTCCTAAAAATCAGGGAATGACCCTGGTCAAAAATTCTAGACACCATGCTTTAAACAAAATTCATCCTTCTCAATTTTGTGGAAACCAGTAGCGTGGCGTGGACAATTGATTTTCGATATTTTCCCATTTAAAGGTATGATAGAGAATCTATTATTAAGGTGTTCTTTTCAATCACCCAGTCTATAGATCCTTTTCCAAAGGTTTAAATGGCACATCAGTCGGAATATCGCAAAACACGGTACGCCACTGGTGGAAACAACTTTATTTCTTTCAAAATTGACAACGGCGACGAATTAGACGTTTGGCGTTGACGCGAGAGATGTAATAACACACATAACACTAGAACGATCCAACGTCCGTTGTGATTGAAAGAGGCGTCACGCTGGGTGGTGACCTGCCGTTGATGGTTGGTGCTGTCGCTCCGACCCGTGAAACGCTCAGAAAATTTAGCCACCCCTCCAAAATATTCCATAAGAGAGAGGAACGTCATTTCGTCACCTTCCAGGCAAAGTATCACAAGCGCCATGCGACGTTTAAAAATTTCCGCCGCCATTTTATTATTTTACAGAGAAATTGTTCAACGAAGCTGTCAGAAAATTTCACTGAATTTTCTTTGTGCTGCCGATAAAATTTAGTGATATTTCCCAACAGATTCAACCAACAATTTCTCAGTAAAGAAATAAAATGGCGGCAGAAATTTTTAAACGTCGCATGGCGCTTGTGATACTTTGCCTGGAAGGTGACGATTTAGACTGACGTTTTGTATTCCAGCGTGGGTGGTATTTACAAGTAGTTGTAAAGATACTGAAACCTGGCATCGTTAGGAAATTTTGCATAAAGATGAATTTTCGATTGGATCAATAGAAATTCTGTAATTCGTCGTTTCCCCCGCTAAGAATTTTTTAAGTGAATTTCAATGTTGCCAAATTTTTTCTCGCGAATTGTATTTTTACCGGAGAATCTTGGGAATTTTTAACTGAAAATTTCACTGATTTTCCTCTGTTGTCATGCAAGAATCGGATGATATATGGAAGAAATCTTCACAGGTATACCCTTGTAAAACACTGAACTGTTTAAGTTAATTTTGCAACCTAAGGATGGAGTCATGTCCCTTTGTCCGAAAAACTACGAACTGTTCCCGGACGAGAATGCCGGTTGTTGAGACAACAGGAAATCTTCTTGGTTCCAACGATATGTCTATATTTCAAAGAGACCTCTGGTCCTTTGAGAAGCTTTCCGGTTGACTCAATGAAAATTCTAGTTTGGAAATTATTCAGTAGAACATTTTCCCCAACATGCCTTGTCTAAAAAGTCAGGATATTTGATGCGGAGCCTAGTAATTCTCCTTCTTGCCAAATAATTAGGTATTCTGTATTGCTTTAACACGCTCTAATCGACGGAAATCAGAACTTCTTACTTCAAATTCTCGCATTCTTTTATTAATCTCAAACCAAGAGACTTCGTGCGTAAACTTTTCTCATGAATATCATTTTCATGAATAATGACGTAAAAAGGAACATCGCAAATCCAGGGACTCTTATTTTTTAAAACCTTGAAAAGTCACGTTTAAGGCCAAAAATCTTGAAAGCTAAGAAAATTTGTCACCCTCTCTCCCCGGTAAACTTCTTCCAAACAGCATCTAATGCTTTGTTTTGTCGAAAGGTGGCGGAACGAGGCGTAAAAACAAACTCGAGTGCCCAGCTTCTCGCAAAGGATGTATTACGAGCTTCCATGCAATGTATTCGAGTATTCATTCATTCACTTGTGTATTCATCTCATCTCTCAGTCTAATTACCTTTGTCTACCGAGACGAGCTCTTGTTTTCCTCCGCTCGGCGTTGAAAGGGCATTGCAGTTGCTCCTCTTTCTCATGTTAATCAAAGGAAACGAGGGCAATGAAATACCCCGTCCCGGGGGAGGGGGGGGGCGAAGGGATAAGTGGGTCGGACAGCCTCCTTCTGACCGAGACGCGAACCATTTTAACCTGGTGGTTGTAATTGCCCAGGTTGATTTTGAAAGAGATCAACGTTGCCATGAAAGTACAGATTTCGCTCCTTGGTTTTTGTCACATCGATTTTTGAGGGCAAAGAGCTTTCGGCAGGGTGGCTGGCGACCTGGAAAAGTCAGGGAGTACAAGTTGACCTGGAAAAAATTGTGGAAAAGTCCGGGAATGTTGTCAACTGTCATGGATTTTTCTGTGGAGACGGGCTCCGCGTAAAAATCGGGTCCGCGACGGGCTCGCAGATCGCGTTGCTGCACCAACTTTTTGACCGCATTAATCAAGTCTCCTTACGCCGTATACACTGAAAAAAAATCTCGGTGTATTTACTAAGAAAAGGGCAAAATTACCAAGAATTCAGGGTTCTATTTGATCCCAGTTTTTTCTTGGTAAAATTACCATTTATGGAATTTGTAATTTTACCGAGAAATCTCGGTAAAATTATTGAACTTTCTCGGTAATTTTACTGGACTTTGGTAAAAACGCCAAGATTTTTTTATCGATTGTGGTAGAATTACCGAGATAAAATGGCAAAGTTACCGGGAATTGATTACCAATAAAAGTGGTATTCTTACCTGAAAAAAACAGTAAAAATACCGGTTTTTAGGTAAGCTTACCAGTCTGTCTTGGTAAAATTACCAATAATTGGTAAACAAAGTGAGATGGTAAAGGTACCAATGGACCTTGGTAAACACGCCGAGAATTTTTTTTCAGTGCGTCATCGGAAGAAATTCATTAGAAGAAGTCAGGGAATGATAAAATGAGATTTTGCCAGCCACCCTGTGGATGACTGCATGTCACCTCGATATTTCTAGCTAGAGTACCCATGTAGAGAAAGTAGGTCGACATGTCGAAGTATGGAGCTTCTGCAGGGTCCAAAACAGCAGCCAACCTTCTAACACAGAAAATAACACTGCCAATCTTCTGACCCAATATCAAACCAAGATGGCCAAGAATGTTCTCACGTAAATGAGCGTTTGCCCTCAAAAATGAGTAAATTTATGCAAAAACTAAGTTAAAGTCATGTTTTATGAAAAGACGGGTCGTAACTTTTGGAGTAATAAATCACTCCTGATAATTTGAATTCGTGCGTGGGCTGCCCGTTTGGGCCCTGAAAGCTCCATGAACCGTGATCGAACCTCAAGAGTGCCGTACCCTCCCAAATAGGTACTCTATTTCTAGCAGTGTAAACACTGGAACAACATGCCGGTATTCAAATTCAGTTGAAAGTTGGAAATTTAGAACACCGCGCAGGCGAACCATGAACGAAAAGCAATCATGTGCGTACACTGGAAAAAAAAAACCTCATTGGATCTAGAGTCCAGACTCTTGAAAACATTGACAAGAAAAAATACTCTTGATTCAATAAGATTTTAGCTTAAATCAAAAGGAAATCCGCTTAAATTAAGAGGCTTGGCTCTTGATTTAAGCAAAAATCCGATTGAATCAAGAGTATTTGTTCTTGTCGATGTTTTTAAGAGTCTGGAATCTAGATCCAATGTGTTTTTTTTTTCCAGTGTAGGGAAAGCAACGTTACATACGTCGCTCCTGAACTGAGCCAGAATTGTAGTTTCAAGTTGCATTTTTTACTCCAAATTGGCTGATTTTGTCGGAAATTTGGCGTCGCATTTGCCGTCTCGCTCCCTGCCGGTCCCTGTCTCGGGGCCCGAAGCCGAAGGGACACGGCGGCGGTTGTTGTGATAAGGGTCACGTGACGACACCCAGATCCGCGAGCGTCACCCTCATGGACGGGGACGAAATTGATTAAACACTTATCTCCAGTCGCACCGACTTTAATGGACCGGCATGGTAAACAAATTATCCTTTTGTGGCTCAATTTATCCCAGCGGACGCGGCTACGCACCTCGCCACGTTTGGAATCATCCTCGATAAAGCTCGGTTAAATCCAGACCTTACACGATTTTTCCAAGGCTCGTCTCGTGGTGTAATGGAGATGTTGCATGTGTGAGGAATTTGCGATTTGATCATTAATTCCTATGTAAAACTTACGAGAAACACGATGGTGCCACTGGTTTTCTCTGAAATCATCTCCCAAGCTCAAAAAAAGCTCTCAAGTTGAGGCCAAAATGGAGGGGATATCCCACGCTATCCTGAGAGTCCACCTCTACATCAAGACAAACTCTCCATGCAAAGATAGGGAGCAAATACATTTCCAGTGATGCCGTGTTTTCAGTTTTGGAGTCCCCAAATACAGTGGCAACCCTGCTACTGTATTTGCTTCCTATCTTTACATGGAGAGTTTGTTTTGATGCAGAGGTGGACTCTCAGGATAGCGTGGGATATCCCCTCCATTTCGGCCTCAACTTGAGAGCTCTTTTTTAGCTTGGGAGTTGATTTCAGAGAAAACCAGTGGCACCATCGTGTTTCTCGCGAACTTTTACATGAGAATCACTAGTCAAATCGCTAATTCCTCACACATGCATCATCTCCATTTTAAGCGCTCAACCGATGGGGAGCGCTTTTTTTATTTGGGTCACCAAATCGTGTTTTGATGCTTGATTCTTGTAGCTGAGCTAAAAATAACAAGATTTGCCTAAACTGCAACTTTCTACGTTCAATTTTAACGCGACAATTATAAACTCCTTTTGAAAAGTCGGGGTTTTGACGTCATCCACCGCGGTAGTGATACCCTTGGTTTATTCCACTTTGCTTTCATAAGTCGGTGTGACGCACATTTACACTGGTTGTTCATCGTGAAACTCGGATGAAAGCTAGATAGAAGTAATCAAGGGTGTCACTGCCGCTTTGGATGACGTCATAAACCCGACTTTTCAAAGGGCGATATCTGAGTTAATATTGAACGTAGAAAGTTGCGGTTTAGACAGATCTTATTATTTTTAGAACTCTCCAAGAAAGCATCAAAACAAGATTTGGTGACCAGCGCAACTGGCCCATTCTAGCATACTAGCTAACCCAACTATAAGTCAATATCATTATTTTTGCGGTCAGAGGAATTATCTAAATATTTTACAGTATGTTGGAATTCCTTAGCCAACGCGCGTTAGAAATCAGCATAAAGCTGAAACTCCTCAATACAGAGGGGAAAAGCTCACATGAGCACAATTTTCTTTCAAAGAGATACGCTGTCTGATGCATCACTAGTAACGACCATTCAAGAAGGCAACTGCAAGCGTCACTAGTGTTGCACCAAACAACGTATCTCTTTGAAGGAAAATTGTGCGCATATGAGCTATTTCCCTCTGTATTGAGATTTTCAGCTTTATGCTGATTTTTAAAGCACGTTGGCTAACAAATTCCAACATACTTTCTTACGATCCGAGCGTCTACCGCAAACAGTTAGTGTAAATATATTAAGTGGATGGATGACTTAAATTCTGCGATTTCCTGCGAAGTCATGGGCTAATACCAGTGGGGTGGCGCGCTCTGCGATTTATTGATCGATCTGCTATTTTAACCTCTAGAAAAGGATCGATAGACAGGGTGTTTGCATCGAACACTTTATAATAAAAGATTTTTTATACCTTCGCTTTAAATGGGGAAATATCGATAATCGATCGTTAACGCCTCTCCGCTGGCTGAAAATCAGAGAGAACAATTTTTAAGATAGTACTGATTGTTATACCCATCTATCTCCCAAATATTTGTCTGAGAAATAAAGAGATTTAGACTTATTACTCTCTAAATCAATATCCCAGAATGATGTAGAAAGCGGGTAATGAATTAAGAAACGCACCCCCCCCCCCACCCCCAAAAAAAATCAAAAGAAAACAATACGCCACGTCAAAGTGGAATTTTCCTCTATATAAACAGCTTTCCCAAAATAAATCCTGTTAATTTTAAAAGTAAGCCCCTTTCCTCCTCCTTAAATATTGTGTCAATACAATGTTACGAAAATCCATAGGAACGCTGTAATGTATAAATTAAATACTCCGTAGGCCACCTCTGATATTCGAGCCTTTAACCATCTTTTGACAAGAGGTCCTCTTTTTCTAGGAGAAAATTTAGTTAAGAGGTTCGGAGGACTTTATACCATCGTCATTAAATGGAAGGCAATCTCAGAATAGTGACTATGGTAAAATTTCTAAGTTTCAAGTCAAATATTGTCAATCGGTGTAAGCAGAACGCGAGTTTTAAACAATTCCCCAATTATATCTGAGGGGGGGGGGGGGGGGTCCGCCTCCTCGAAAGGGGGAAGACTTTTTTTCGGTGGAGGTGAGTGAACCCCCTCCTTCGATATAGCCCTCAAACTAAAATAGAACCCTCGATCGATATGAAAAATTTCACAATACAACAAGATTATTCATACTTTTTCCCCCGATTCCTTTTCTCCTTTTCCTGTCGCCAGCCTATCCACGTTATGATCACATAGCCTACCGTGATTTATTATTTTTCCTTTTTTTTATTCGCCTCAAGAGATTACGTTTCATATGATGATTGTTAACGTGTCGTTGGAGTACGGAGAGGGGATGGCGTCTATTTTTATTAAATTTGAGGACAAACGGCATTGATGCAAAAACAAATACGACTCAGTTTCACCGTTGAAAAATGGATTCTTGTTGATAGTTCATTTTGGCAATGGAAAATTGAACATTAGATTTCTCAACGCATAGATACAAATTGAAAAATTGATTGGCAAATTGACCATTACATAACGAAATCCAATAAAAAGAAAAAAAAAAGAAACCACAAATGAATTTATCCTTAAGGGACAGGATCATCTTTGAATTCGTCTCGTGATAATAATTCGTTCATATAGTCTTGGATAAAATCGTCAAACGATTCCGTCTGAGTGTCCATGCTTCTTTTTACCCCAGCCATTATCTTGCGGGTGGATGTATTTAACCTGGCCAGCTTGGCATCACGGGATAACGTGGGTCTCAGTTTTTTTATCGCATCTGCACACGCCTTCTGAGGGATTATCCCAGTTGCAGGATCGATCTACGAAAGGAAATTAAAAATAAAAGAAAATTAGTGAAAGCTTGAATGCGCAGAGGATTAAAATAGAAGAAAGCATAAAAGTTTACAGCCAATGAAATAATCGAAAAAAAAAAAACGAAAACTTATATTGTAACTATAGCGTCTAAGGGTTGTATTGTTATACAATAAGGAAACAAAAAAACAAAACAAAAAAAAAACAAGCCTCCTGGTATAAATTACTTAGGCGTGGTTCGTTTTGGGAATGAGTCTAGTTGAGTTTTTCCAAATCCCATTAAAAATGAAGGAAAATTTAAATCACCCCCAAATATTGACTATTGTCATTAATTTCTCTCGCAAAGGTAAGATACATAGTCTGCAATATAATTCAAAAAGAAAATGTTCCAAAAGAATACATGTCTCGTGGCCCAGTCACGTCAAATACTGTATGGTGGCAAGAAAATCATACGTCTGTACGACAATTGAATCAAAGAATGATACTATTCGGTACTCCATTATACAAAAGAGAAACAAACTTACCAGTGGGTCAAGACTCCCGTAACTCATCTTTCGAGGGGCGCTCGGTCCTGCCTTTGACCAGTAAACAAAAGAAGCTTCAGGATCATTGCCCTCGTCGGATACAGCTGTATCGGAAGAAGAAATGGGTGAGGGTGGGTCTTCGAAAATCGGTGCACCGGTTTCGGGAGATTTTTCAACGTAATCGGCAATATATTCGACAACCTCGCCAGTCGTAGGCTCTACCTGGGGAAGGAGAAAAAGTACCAATGATGGTTAATTACAAGAAGGCAGAGGATTCTATGGACTATTCACATGGTTCACAGAAAGAAAAAAACTTTACACAGTGGCTAATTTTAGTTTGAAATTTAGTTAGCAATGGAAGCCCCGAGCCAAATAGTTAGACAAATTTGAAAAAAAAGGCAATTCTGGACAAATCCATTTCATGATAACTCACCATTTTAACTTTTCGCGGGGGGGTACAATATTGTTTTTTGAGGGCTTCGTAAATTGCGGTTCGAAGTCTTCCTCCATTGGTCATAATTGCTTGTACGAAATTGATCAAAGTCCCAAATGGAACGAAAGGCGGTTCTGCAAAACACAAGAAAATAAAGGAAAAAAATAAAATAAATTATCCGGAAAAAAATAGAAGCATAATGGTAGATTTAACACAGAAGCACGGCACATCATCGCACTGTATGGCACTCTTTGGTCGCCTTTATGGATTTCGGTGGAGGAGTGGCTAATTTAGCCGCGTCCTGTATTATTTTAATTAACAAATCAATTTCGTATTCTATGTCTTCAATGCCATTAATAGAACAATGCCATTAATAGAGCATCTAGTATGACCTCCCGAAGTGGCAATTTCCAATCAAAAAATCGTCGATTTTGATCGTACCCACCGTACTAATTCGCGAAGTATAACTTCAAATGCGTTTTCCTCAAAACAAAGTTTTCCGGCATAAACCATTATTGAGGCAACCGCCTAAAGTCTTTAAAAGAGAAAAAGACTCACTTTTTTCTCGACCATTGCGGATAGGGCCGATGTAACGATTAAGCCCGCCTCGTGGGGTTCTAGGTTGAGCATGGCAGCTTTGAAACCTTCCACTGAAAAAAAAAAAAACAAAAAAAAAAAACATACAATTAGTAGGGTATTAATAGAATACTACGAGTACGTTCTAAATGAATCGACGTACGCGAAAACGTCCGATGTCCAAAAAATCAACTATTGGTAAACTGTAAAATACTGTGGAGGCCTTTAGAATCGACATTTTGAAGAAATTCAAAGCATGTTTATCTTAACTAGCTGCTTCAGCTCGATACGCTCGCTTGCGCCGCCAGCCGGGGGCAAGCCCCCTGGACCCCCAGTCACTCGCTCCGCGAGCCAAATGCTACTACAAGTAATTAGAGGACTTCCTGGTGGCAAAATGATAAATTCAAAAACAAAGAATAAGAAAGTAATAATGAAAACCACCTACTTCAAGAAAAAGAAACATCCTTGAAAAATAAAAAAAAAAACACTCCTGTAAAAGAAAAACAATACACTTTGTGAAAATTTAACGGTACGAAAGGGTGAAAATTAGTCACTGATTCTCTTGGAAGAATAGATAAGCTGCTGTAAAAAAGTTAATTAATAGTAAAACCTGTGCTGCCGTAAAAAGGAAAATTATCTTCTGAAAAATACACATCAAAATTAAGGAATTTTCATGTAAAAAAAAAAAAAAAAAAAAAAAAAAAAAAAAAACTAAAAACAAAATCAAGAAAGCAAAACTCTAGACGCACTAATAAGAAACCTGGACAACCCGACGGAGGAAATACGTAGCAGGTGTTCCGAGTCAGACGGCATAAGAACGACAGGTATAATGCCACAGGACCCATGCCAGAGTAGAAGGGTGACACGTGTTAAAGGCAGGTAGGGATGGGTTTACCTGGAGAGGGAAACGGAAAATCAGAGGGTGGGAGGTCCCCCAACCATATGACTCGTCCAGCGTCAAAAAATGCAAATATGTCGTTATCAAATCGAAGTAAATGTTGCAACGTCGGTCGCGCAAATCGAAAAACCGAGGTAAACCTGCACACCTACAGCCTAAGAGCTTTCATTTAAAACAAATCCGAGGAAAATCGGTCCAGTAGTTTCCGAGATTGAATTAGCACAAACTGTCCAGCGGCAAAATCGCTAATTTGTCGTTATCAAATCAAGGTAAATTTTGCAACGTCGGTCGCGCAAATCGAAAAACCGAGGTTAACCTGCACACCTACAACCTAAGAGCTTTCATTTAAAAAAAACCCGAGGAAAATCGGTCCAGTAGTTTCTGAGATCGAATTAGCACAAACTGTCCAGCGTCAAAAATGCAAATATGTAGTTATCAAATCGAGGTAAATTCTGCAACGTCGGTCGCGCAAATCGAAAAACCGAGGGTAACCTGCACACCTACAGCCTAAGAGCTTTCATTTAAAAAAAACCCGAGGAAAATCGGTCCAGTAGTTTCCGAGATCGAATTAGCACAAACGGTAGGAGGCCAAAAAAGGCCCTAGGATATTAAATATATAGACTTTCAGAAGGGGAGGAAATCACCATCCTCCGATCCGCCGCGGATCGATTCGATTCTTTCACACTATCGAAGATCGGAAAACTGTACGGACGGAATTTTGATACGACTTTAGGTTTTCGAGATTTCGGACTTGTAAAATTTTCGGCATCGATAGACCATATCTTACAGTATGGGTCTGGTATCAGAGACTGGAGAGTAGGGTCTGATTCGGGAATTTCCATTTTTAATAGTGTGCTTTTGGAGATGCGTATCGGAACCTTGTGTTTTTGGATGAGCAACTGGCATTGGATATTGCAATGTTCAGTATGATGAATCAATTTTTTTTTTGTGTATATTTACTATTACAGTTTAAAACAGTTCGCATTTGGAAAACGCACGCGTTCAAGAAACGTACGCGTTTAAAAAACGTTAGGGTTGTCAACCACAAACATCGATCCCTTCTCTTTCTCCGAAGAATCAACACTTATGTCATCGACTTTCCGGTGAACAAACAATGGTCCGAACGGAAGTGGAAGGAAGCCATGAAATTAGGTCAACACTGTCTGGAGCGTATCCACCAACTTCAACAATCTTACAATCGTCTGGTTAAAATAGTAGCATCGAAACAGCATTTGAATCGAGAGAGCGGATGACGACGACGACGTCGACGGTAATTATCATGTCGGCAGAAAAACGTGGGATCGTCGAGGAGCTACATAAACCTGCACGACGAAACTATCCACGTCGTAGAGTACGGATTCTCGGATTGTTCGATTTATGGCAAGCCGATCTCGTCGAGATGCAACCGTACGCCTCGGTCAACAAAGGATACAGATATCTCCTCACCGTCATCGACGCGTGCTCGAAAAAGGCGTGGGCCGAACCGCTCAAATCGAAAACGGCCACGGATGTCACTTAAGCCATGCAACGCGTTCTCAAAGCAGCCGGAAAGTCTCCGAAACATTTACAAGTCGATATGGGCTCGGAATTCTACAACTTCAAATGTCAAGCATTGATGAAGCGTCACAAGATCAATATGTACAGTTCGTACTCGACAACCAAAGCCTCTATTGTCGAGCGATTCAAACGAACGCTCAAAACGAAGATATGGAAAGAGTTCAGCGCGCAAGGATCGTACAAGTGGGTGGATCTAATCTAATAGTGGATATCGGACGTTTTCACATACGTCTATTCAATTGTAAGCAGACTGGACCACTGCACTATAAGAAGTGCAACTTTATAGAAGCAGAATGAATAATACATTAATAAATAGTGGGACATGGCAGTAGTATGAAAACGGGGATTTAAGAACAAAAGTTTATACCCAAATTGTGCTGAAAAATATGAATTATTTTACAGTGTTTTGGGATTGGTATTGTGCGACAAGGCAAGGCTGTAAAACGCATTGTATATTGCGCCTTCATTTTCCGGGTTTAGCATATTTAATTTAACCATTGCCCCTTCAATCTGTAGGTTATAAAATAGTGTGTGTTGCCCCTTCATTTCGTTGTTTATGCAAAATTGATCATAGTCAAATCTGACCGATAAATATGAATTAAAGAACAGTGTTGAGAGATGGGTACTGGACCTTCATTTTCCGGGTTATGCATATGTATAATTACACGTAGAACGTTTTTTCAGAAACTTTGCACCAGCTGCTAAAATTGCGTGCAAACCGATGTTACATGTGGGTTGTTACGAACAATGAAGCAAAACCGAAGCGAAAAAAAAGCTACAAAAACTCAAAGGCTCACCAGTTGAAATTATCATTTAACGTTCCTTTTATCAAACGTCACAGAAAACTGTGATCGCCTGAGCTAATTGTGTAATCAGATCAGGCGATGACCAAGTTCCACACTGAGAGTAATACGCAAAATGCGTTGCAATTATTTGTTGGACTTAAGATCCCTCGTCGATTAAACGCCAAACGTTGTATTCCGAAAATCCGGCGAAAATTATTTCCGACGCATTTAAGAAATGCCGACCTCCAAAAAGAACTTTTTTTCCATCGTTGATATCGCTCGAATGACTAACGCAAGATTCCAGCGGTGTTTTCTCAAGACCGTCTGCAATCGTCCTGTCTTTGTTGTTGCATCTCCGCAAAAAATTCCAAAATTCCGATACAGAAATCCAACGCTCACAATCAAAATGAATGAATTAGACGCATGACTGGACGTCATACCCATGCGAGACCCACCTGAAAGGTTCCCGTTTCGTCGTTTTCTAGACGAAGGAGCGTAACTACCAATCAATGTTGCCAAATTTCCCTTCGTAAATTGCATTTTAACCAGAAAAATCTTGGGCATTTCTAACTGAAAATTTCACTGATTTTTCTTCAGATTTCATGCAAAAATCAGACAAATTTGGATAAAAATTGCACACTTACATTTTTGTAAAATAAATTAATTGTTGGAGTCAATTTGGCAACCTTGGATTGGAGTTACGTTCCTTCGTGTGGGAGACGACGATTTTGCTTATTCATACGTCTCGTCCGTGGAAAAGTGCGGAGGGAAATGACGTGGCGTGCTTTGCGATGTATCGTTTGATCCTCCATTTAAACCAATGGAAAAGGATCGAAGAACTGACTGTTTACAACGGACACCTTAGCGATCGATCCTTTACCATGGCTTAAAATGGGGATATGTCGATAATCGATCGTTCTCGGCTCGCCACTGGCGGAGAAAATAACGAACAAATGCAGCAGACTTATTCCTGAAAATGGCAATTTTCATGCCTCAGTGGCCAATGCTGCCGTTGAGTGGAAAAACGCCGAATGAACATTCGAGAGTTGCCAAATTTCCTTAGATAAAACGTTTATTTTTGAAGAGAGTCATGAATATTTGTTCTTGATATTTTCAAAAACGTTAGTTGAAATTGCGAACAAAATTATCTGAAAAATTAGAATAATAATATTCATAAGGATACCAGGATTTTCGTGTTTCATCAAAGGAAATTTGGCAACGCCTGTAGGTTCATACGGCGTTCCTCCCAAGTATGGCAGAATGAGTAGAGGAATATATTTGCCTGTTCTCTTGCGAAATTTTCATCGCTGGGCAAGATGTTGTCGCAAGCGCGGAAACCGCAACTTCACACAGCGAACAAGAAAGAATTTTTCTTCATCATTGATTCAACCTACGTGGTTGAAATATTGTGTACGTAGATAAATAAGGAAAGAGTAAGGCTGTTTTGCTCGTGTATGTTTTAGATGTGGAATGAGGGCAGCTATGGAAAAACTATAAACTAATTTATCTATTGTGCCCACATTTCATTACGATCGCGAGAGCGTCGGCTATAATTTGACTCATTATTGTTTGAATGCAATTGAAGGTCTTACAGATAACGGAGTTAAGTGAGAATGTGACATAATTTGTTTTCAATAATTGAACTCCCCGTAACTCGAGAACCACGCATCTTAGAGGATTTTGGTAAAGGATTTTTCTGGGTTTTGTTTTTTGAGCCATAGAACAACCCTTGACATTTTTTCTCCACTTGGTTGGTACACCCTGTATACGTTTCTTCAGAAATTGGACGTATTTCTATCAAACGGAACTATGTGCATTAAGACATGAGCCCTGAGACCCATAAGTATACCCTCATAACAGGGCTCACGTCATAATGCACATAGTTCCGTTTGGTAGAAATACGTCCAATTAATATATCATCGAAAGAAACATGACAGGCCTCGAATGGACATAGAGCGTTTTTCCCTCACTCTGTATAAAATCCGAGTGGTTATTTCGTCGCCTCTCTGCACTAAGGGCGTATCTGAATTTTCTCGCGAGCCCTGCTTTACGTATGAATCCATGCTTTTTAGGACTTTTCTAGAAATTAAGATACGCCCTTACGTTAGAGGAGCGACGATTTGTACGAAGGAAATAGAATAATGAAAACATAGAGGCCCCGGATAAGAAAGAGTAAATGGTGGCTTTGCAAATCCGAGTACGCGGTTAATGGGGGCCTGACATGAAGCTTACGGTAAACAAACGAGGGATTAGGCTAAAAGTGAACACTATAATTTTAAAGTTAACAGGAATAATTTTTTTTTTTCAAAAATTGAACTCCCCGTAACTCGAGAACCACGCATCTTAGAGGATTTTGGTAAAGGACTTTTCTGGGTTTTGTTTTTTGAGCCATAGAACAACCCTTGAAAGTTTGTCCTCACTTAGTTGGTACACCCTGTATACGTCTCCTCAGAAATTAATATATTATCGAAAGAAACATGACAGGCTTCGAATGGACATAGAGCGTTTTTCCCTTACTCTGTATAAAATCCGAGTGGTTATTATTTTGTAGGAAGGAAATAGAATAATGAAAACATAGAGGCCCTGGATAAGAAAGAGTAAATGGTGGCTTTGCAAATCCGAGTACGCGGTTAATGGGGGCCTGACATGAAGCTTACGGTAAACAAACGAGGGATTAGGCTAAGTAAACACAAGGGAGGCTTATTACGAAAATTAATCACCCTCAAAGAGGAGTGCACGCACGGTTGCGTTTTCCAAGGCATTTAAAGTGGTTTAAAGTCGCTTCTATAAACACAGCGCAGAACGTACCGTGCCCGGCAAGGCTTAGGACGGAGCCAGATTTAGCGGCCGTGCAGGGGTCGTGCAGAAGTGAAGGGGTAGTTGCATTACGAGCAGCTCAACCTCTCGTATCTCGAAAAATCTCGGTAATTTCTAGCCCTTCTCCCTGTCGGAATTTGCGATGGGACTTATTTTATTCGTGCAATATGTCTGTCTAGTTTGATTGGTTTTATGATATGAATGGGCCTGTCCCAACTAGCAATGATCGCGATGTGGTCGGAGAACGGAGTATCGCAATTTTATTGCCGTCGATTTATTGCAACATTTTCGGATACAAATTCGTGCTAAATGGCGATTGCATCGCAAAAATTTGCAATAAAATCGCAATTTCATAGGCAGCAATTAATCGCAGTATCATCGAACAATAAACCGTGATAAATTGAGATAAAGTTCCAATTTTATCGAACGCGATTTTATGAAGGGATAAAATTGCGACTAAAGATAATGATGCTCAGATGGTGATGATCTTAGCAATTGTATCGCCAAAACATCGAAAAAAATCGTGACTTAATCGCGATTTTTCCGTTGAAAACGTTGGGGTTGCGAACTTCAGCTAGAGCAAAAAGCCGAGTTTCTCATGTAAAATGGTTTAAAAATTACGCTGAGTACATTCGAAAAATCTGAAATACACTCCTAACTCCACAAGTCCACAATTATCTATGTAGGTAAAGATTATGCCTAATTTATGCGTTCTTTTACGCTCTTCGCTTCAAAAACGATACCACTGCACAGGTAAACATTTCTTAAGAGAAGTCATTCCATCCAACTCTTGCGCACTAGCATGCTACACAATATTCAAGATGGCTGAGACTTCCGCACGCAAGTCGTGAGGAAGCTCTGTTTGGTCTATATTTAAAAAAAAAATAAAATAAACACGCCACATAATAAGCCGTGTCAGTTATATTGCAAATATTGTGTAGCATCCTAGTGCGCAAGGTTTGGAAAAAAGGACTCCTTTCACGAAACATTCACGTGTGCTGTAGTAGCGTTTTAAAGCGAGGAGCTTCAAAGAACGCAAATTTTACGCAAATTAAGAGTGTATTCTAGACTTCCCCGATGTTCATCGTGAATTCTGAGTCGCATGTTATACGAAACAACTCCACTTCTTGCTCCAGCTGAAGTGTCCAACAGGCCCATTGACATTGATCGACATTATTCCTCACCTTTCTGTCAGCCTTTCTTGACGCACATGGATTCATGAAAAATTGAGCCCTGTTCTCATTATTTAAAATCTCCAGGTTGAACATCGCCAATGACCTAATGGCACGAATGGATTTTAAAATTTAAATGTCCCAGTTTTGACCTTTCCCTTTTCTACTCAAGTCACTGCATGTCTCTGAGTAGTGGAAGTCAAAGGGTCAAATCTCTTCAATGCTGTGTTATAAAGAGCATGTGTGACAATGGGGTGATTTCAGATCTCGACACAGTCTCCTTCGGTGAATTGTTCCGATCTAGATTTCATCCGCCAAATCCACTGGTTCCATTAGAGGAGGGCAGTTCTGCCGTACTATGCAAAAACACCCTGTGAGCATTCGAACCTTGCCAAGTTCTTTCGCATAAAGTAATTTTATTTGACATAAGTTATGACATTTTTTTATACTGCCGATCAAATGGAGAGCGCGAAAATGTTAGTGCTTCATATGAGATTACTCAGTGAGCTGAGTACGAAGTATTTTTCATATTGTCTTCTCTGAAATAGGGCATCGTAAGAAATTATATTTAAAAGTGAGAAAATGTGCCGTATCTGCGGAATTTCCCTTACTTACATGTATATTAGCAGATTAGGTTATTTTTTCGTATTTCCTTCAATAATAGTTCAATTTAGAAACCAAGGATATCCTCATGCTCAGTTCGTGGCAGTCTCATTTTCAACTTCAAATTTCCAAAATTTCAGACTTGTACATTTTCTCCATTCAGAAGAGAATCCTCTCTAAATTTGGGGGAAAATGCTAACAAAATCCCGCGAAATTTCGTGATTTTCGAAGGATGCTCGGCAACGCCTGTCGACCCATACGGCGTTTTTATTCGGCGCAGCAGAAGTATCCACGACCGCTTCATTTGCAAAATGGTCCAGGATTAAAAGAGCCCGCACAATGGATTCACATTTGAACGAGATCAAGGCAGCTCGAAGTATCGATAGACAAGAAAGCCCGGGATACGGAGGAGTGGGAGCTGGTTTCAAGAATACATTAAGTCCTCAACGGAGTGCACGATGCGGCGGCGGGAGGGAGGGGGGGGGGTGTCGCAGCAACACGTCAGCCCGCGGTCCCAGCCTGATATCGCGGTGAGAATGAATAATAATACACGTAAATATTTAGTGAATTAGTTACTAACAGTCGAGTGAACCTGCTGACACATTCGCCGGCATGCGGCATTCCGCCGCGATTCGATTCGATCGATCGATTCGAGACGGATTCCTAACCTCGGAGACTCGGCCCTGCGTTGCCGCGTCGGAGGAAAAAAGCGTGCAATTTCGTCGAAAATTTCTGTCGAAAAAATTGAGGAAACGATACTATTACCGGGTCGCCAGAGTTAGGGAATACCGAGGAATATCACGGAATTAGCATAAGGCAGGGGAAACCTGGATATGCTGCAGGGAAATGACGAAAATGTCAGGGAAAAATTGTTAATTTACCGTTATTAGCTCTCTAGAATGCAATAATGTGATGATATGCCAAAAGTACTTACTTCGTTGTGTATTAGTTACTGATGCATTACGCCCGTTCAAGCATCTCCAGAGTGGTAGTAACTATGAACACTTCGAACTTAAATAAACTTTCCACATTTTCTGCGGTCGTCAGTAGGTCCGTACCGCCATATTATTGAATACAAATTATTAAAATATACCTCACATTATTGAATTGAATTACAGGTGCAATATGCATATCAAACTTGTTTACTTTCTAGAAAGGATTTGCCGTCAAAAAAAGACAAATTTTGCGTAAAAAGTTTTTCAAATAATGTCTTCTTACAAACTGGCACATCTTCATTTGTCAAGGAATTTTGCCGAAATGTGACAGGGAAATCATGGAAATGACAGGGAATTTCATATTCTCAGTTCTGTGGCAACTCTTTATAACTAACGAATTTGGGTAAAAAATATCAATAATGATCTGCCCGCACCCTCCTTATGAAATGCTGTGCCCTTTGCAGCGGTTTTTTCTCTCCACTCCCTCAGGGTTGAGAAAGTATTGTCATTGTAAGAATTAAGAAGAAAAAAGTTGAAATTTCATCATTTTAAGGCGTTTCAAGACTGAAGTCAAAACTTTCTTTCTTGAAAAAATGTGTGTACTTCCGTCCGGAGTGGCGTCCCTAAATCTGCGCACAGGTATACACTGGAAAAAAAACACATTGGATCTAGAGTCCAGACTCTTGAAAACATTGACAAGAAAAAATTCTCTTGATTCAATCGGATTTTTGCTTGAATCAAAACGAAATCCGCTTAAATTAAGAGGCTTGGTTCTTGATATAAGCTAGATTCTGATTGAATCTAGCGTACTTTTTCTTGTCGATGTTTTTAAGAGTCTGGACTCTAGATCCAATGTGTCTTTTTCCAGTGTCTCTCAAAATCTATTCGTTTCTGTATACCTTATTTATTCCCGCAGAATCCACTAAAGTATCAAGTCCTGCAGCAGTTTAGAATTTTCTGACTTCATATACAAGTTGATTAATATCTTGGGCTCCTCCATGTGGTGTTGGGTGAAATAATTGGTAGCTAGACACTTTACACAATTTTTTTTACCCAATACCTAATTTGGCTAACAAAAATCCAAGTTTTACTTTGCCTGAGTTGCTCACATAGCCCTTTAAGCACCGCTACAAATAAGACAAACGGAGCCGACACAACATAGAAATAGAGTAAAAGAGAGGACTCGCTTTGATGACGGCGTGGAGATACAACTATTCGTGCTTGATGGATGGTCGTGTTGTATTTGTAAAATTGAAGGCGCGATGCGTAAACTCGCTATGCTCCGCTCTATGCTGTCAATGATTTGTCGCTTAGATTCGGGGGAGAAGTTAAAAAAACAAGGCCCGATCACGTCTCTCCTATCTACGGCTGCTAAGCTAACGCAGCCTTTGAGGTACACTACAAAGAAGACGGACGGAACCAACACAATATGGAAATGGAGCAATGGAAAGGTCGCGCGTGGATGACGGCGTAGGGATACAACTATTCGAGCTTGATGGATGTCCGTGTTGCATCTGCAAAATTGAAGGCACTATAGCGTGAGGCGTGAGCTTGCGATGCTTCGCTCTAGGCTACCATTCAACAGTCGGTCTGATTCGGGGAAAATTTACATAAAAACAGAGCCAAAAGGTCTCCCCTAACTTCGGCTGTGTTGATATTAGATGTTTTCTTTTTTTTCAATTTGATGTCTTATTCTTTTTCAATGATATATTTGTAGACCTACATCTATAGTTCGGATGTACCGGCCCCATAAAACCCGCAGGGCCCGTATTTTTGGCGATCCTCGGGTCAGTTTGTCCCGGGTTGGGCAATTGAGCGTGCAAGGGTTAATTCAATAATTTGGCAAAATCCCAGCACCTATCCCATCGCTTGTAATTTGACTAAAAAGCATTTGGTTCGTGAAAGCATTGCACAAAAAAACCATCGGATAAACTTTATGAATGGACCATAAAAACTTCGGACTAATCAAATTGGGTAAAGTGTATGATCACCAAATAATTCAGAGATGCTTCAAATGAACTAATAATTGCCGTTTCGAATAATGAACAGTCAATGAAATGAATAGTAAAATTAAAGCATGTTTTATCGTATTGACGTATGATTATCATTAACCGTATCTTCCGGTTCCCGGTGACACAGTCCCAAGGTTTACCTTTAAAATCATCGTTTCTCAAACGAAGAATTCTAACTCTGTCCCCTTCTTTCAAAATCGACTCTATGGTTCTTTTTGAAACTTCCATCGTTACAATTCGTCCAAATAAATAAACGGAATGGAATAATTCATCATTAATTAATATTTTAAAACTTACATGCTAATTAAATTAATGGAGTACAAAGAACATTTGCATTTACCTAGTGTGTGAGTTCGCAATGCACTATCACCATTCATTGGCTTTGAAACTCAATTGAAAGCGTATCGCAATGTTCTTATTTCTTTTGCATTGTACCGAGGTCACCACGAGCGCGTGCAACGAAGATATCATTCTAATTTAATATTCGACGTAAGGTCAGAGAACACCTGTAGTCATCTTTAAGTGTTGACAAGAAGCATTTTAAATTCCAAGCCGATCAATGGGAAACCAGTGTCCATTGGTGAGTGTGCTCAACAAATTGCTTGTCTCACAGACGAAGCCGTACTCCTTCCAACGTAAGTTTTAACTCTTATATACATATAGTTTTGAAAATCCGATTTGAACGCATGCATTGAAAAAACAAATGTATTTCAAGTAAAATGAGCAATTGGTTGGATTAGTTATAAGCAGCGTAGCTGCATCTCTTTTTGTCAATTTTCCTTGCATTTTGATTTGTTTAACAGAAAAAGAAAAAAACTAAATATATAACTCTCTGAAAATCTTCCCTTGTTTCTGCTGCGCAGTGAAAAACCTCTCCTCTGTGAACAAGGACTTTCATTCTTTTCGATTAGGTATTACAAGGTAGAGGTTACCATTTGAAAAACAAAGGTTGGGGGCTCCCCATCCTTTCTCAGGGAGAGGCCAACATTTTGACCCCTCCAGAAGATGGTCCTCTTTGAGAAAGAAACATTCCCAAAGTTTTGCTAATTTTATCTCGAACTTTTCAGCAGTTTGAGGGGGAGGGGAGCGGGACTTTCGGAACACCCTTCACAATGTGCCATTGTGCTTTTTAGGAACCTAAAGGTATGGCTGTTTTGCCACCGCCTTCTACTTTATTTTTTAATCGTATCAGTGAGTTCGAAAACACACCAACTCGGGGGAAAAAATTGTTCAGGAAACACCTAAAACTGCGCAGCGGGCGAATAAGTTAGTTCAAGAAAAACCTTTTTGGTGCCGAAGGACAAGTACTTAGAGAATTTGTAAAGCACCAAGTTGAAATCGATAGACCATGCTTGATAACAGAGAATTAAGCGTGTAAGAATTTCCGAGTTGGTGTGTTTTCGTTCTCACGGACTTTTAGATACTGATTTTTCATGGTCTGCCCACAAAAATTTATATTATTCGACCTGAATAACGCTTGAATATTTATGTAACTTGTTGGTACAAGGTATGCTGAATCGAAAAAAGAAAACCGCAAAATCGGATGGTCACCCGTTTCCTTGAAATGGCCAAAAATTGGTATTTCCAATGAAATACGATTTTTCCCTTTTCCCGTCGCTGTTTCGAGCACTTCCGATTGCAATTTCGAAATTTCCTTTTGCGTGCAGATGCGTCCATCCATACATGTTACTAAACCGTAAAAAAGTGAAAATCGAAAAAACCCCGAGTTGGTGTGTTTTCGAACTCACTGATTCAATTAGACAAGGGTTAATCAACTATTTCCTATACTTTCATTCTACAGAACGACGATTTGAGCCACGATGAAGCTGCTCTCCACCTGGACTGTTGTCTCCGTGGTGATGGTCTTGATCACACCTTCTCTCTGCGGCGAAAAGGCTGGCGGCATCGATTCCGAAGGCAACATCGTCCTGTACGATAGCTACAACAGTAACATCATCACCTCCGCCGATAACGGTGCAAAATTGGCTGTACTCGACGGTCAAAATAGCGGCATCGTCAACCAACTCTCAGATGGCTCCTCGGCTTACATGATCGGAAGTGCAAACAACAAGCGGTTTTTACGCAAGAAATAAAAATTCTATCGATCGCCTTGTTTTTTCGAAACGCGTTCGTGGTTAAAATTACGTTTCTGCCTACACCTACTAACGTTTATTCCGGTATTTTTACCATACAGATATGGGAGCTTTGCATGACGTGGACAGCTTCCAGCAGAAAGGAACCAAGTAACATCAGCTATTGCCAAATTTAACCGGGCAGTTATATTTTTTACAAGAGAACTTTGGTGCGAATTCCTCGGAAAATTTTAAGGAATTTGTTTCGTACTCTGGAGAAAGTTCACTGAATTTCGCACGAAAATTTGTAAAACTATTTTCGTGTTAAAAATTCAATTGCCCAATTAAATTTGGCTATAGCTGATGTAGCTTGGTTCCTTTCTGCTTAGCGCGGTCCATATAGTCTTTTTATTGGTATACATAGTCTAACTATGTGTCAGTCATTAATTGCATCCTTAAAATATGTTTACAAGTATGTTTTTTATGTTCCTAGACGTTATTTTCCACATTTCATTTACTATTCGTACTATCGTAGATATAGTCTCGCATGAATTCATCATTTCCATAAATTTCCCTTAAAAAATTATAAGTAACAGCAGTAGTCTTCAACTTTTCTCGTTGCTTTTAATATAACTTCAAGCCTCTTTTTCTCGATTCAACCTTTATGTGACTTGATTCCTCAATGTTCCTCATAAGATTCCATTTGGGTCGCTTGGTGATACGGACTTGACTTTGATTCGAAGGGTTGGGTATAAGAATCGTCGACATAAGTCGATCGAAAAACGAAAACACAATTCAATCGACATAGATTCGATTGACACTCTTTCGGTCGACACAATTTGATCGACATATTTTCCATTAAAACATATTTGATCGACATATTTTCTATTAAAACATATTTGATCGACATAGTTTTAATCGACGTATTTTTAATCGACATACATTCGATCGGCATAGATTCGATCGACATTGTTTCGTTCGAAAATTTAAATTTAAAATTCTTAAACAAAAATCACTTTTACGTCGTCATCGTTTCGATCGACGTCACGCGTCGGTTCATTCGACACAGTTCAATCGAAAAATAGAAACGCAATTCAACCGACATCGATTCGATCGACATTTTTATCATCGACAAATTTTCCATCAAACTTTTTTTTAAGAAGGGGGAGAAATGGTGCTGGGTCCACACCATTTCGCGGGGAAACATGAACGCGGAAGAACTAAATTATGGCTATAATTTCTGGATTTTCTTGGCTTTGTTTCCCTGCGAAATGGTGTGGACCCAGCACCATTTCTCCCCCTTGTTACATACAGTTCGGGCCACTTCTTAGTGTTTTTTTTTTTCAAACTTGTTTTATCGGCATAGTTTTTACACCCGGTGAAAAATAACGTATGACAACAGAGAATGGAAAGAGTCAACAAAGCGAGGTCTCCGGAGAATTTGATATGGAGACGACTTCCCGGGAGAAGGGACCGGTCGCTTTAAGAGCGGCCGCAAAGCTGCATGCATTTACGCGTTTCGGATTACAGACGTCTGCTCCTTGTATCACCACTATTTCCAACCCGATCCAGAATTAATACCTCTGTGTTGATAGGCGTTGAGCTGTTTAACGAAAAGATACCGTATCCTTAATGCTGCATCAACGACTGTATAATCAAGGATGCAAGGATCTGAAAACGTCAGCATTAGGCTAGCCGTCTTTTTCTTCAGTTTACGTTGATTCTTAATCCAACGAACAATTTCTGAGAGTACTTTTGATCACCTTGGACAATAATTTTAAAAAAACTGGAAGACTTATGCAATGAAAGTTTTCGTTCAAGCAGCTCCACCCTTTTAGTATAAACTCGTGAAAAACTCGTAAAAACATTCCAAGGAACTAGTGACACGTTAAGTGCACCTTTTGTCCTGTCTTTTTTCCCATCAGTTCATTAATGGCCTTTTCGCTGGGATTTTTTGTCGCGCTCGCGTTATAAGCGTTATTTTTCAAAATCCAAGCTTCTATTTCTTGCAACTGGAACAAAAAAAAAGACTTTAGACGCAGTCTCTGCAGTCTTTCTGTCTTCCAGTCGGAGGCTTCTTCTTCAATTCCAACGAGATCTGTAAAACATATTCTCAACTGTTTATTTTTTAGATAGTTTACTTCGTCTATCAAAAACGCTATTCCGCCATTGATTATAGCGCCTCTAGTCGCATAGATTTGGATTGCGTCAACACTAGGATCCGGTTTGAGAGGCTGGAGAATTTCTTTAATCCTCCCCATATCATCAGGAACAACAGGCTTCAATGTTGCCTCTAATTCGTGATCTACTTCCCCGTCGCGGAGGGAGATATCATAGTATGACAAAAGTCCGGATTGATTCATAACTTAATTCCGTATCTTACCGGCGTCTGTCTATTTCTGTAGGGTTGTCTCCGGTCTCAACTGTTTATTTTTTAGAAGATTCGAAGAAACCAACCGCTGTTCTTCATACACGGAAAAAAAAACTTCGTGCGTGGGACCCGAAGTTTAGGTCATGTGGATCCCTGAAGTTTTCGGATTGAGCATCTGAACACTTTAGGTCTAGCTATCGAGGTTCGGATCACACATCTGAAACTTCAGTTCTTGCATCTGAAGTACTTCAGATGTGAGAACCAAAGTTTTCGGATGTGAGAACCGAAGTATTTCGGATGTGAAAACCGAAGTACTTCAGATGTAAGAACTGAAGTTTCAGATGTGTGATCCAAACCTCAGCAGCTGGACCTAAAGTGTTCAGATGCTCAATCCGAAAACTTCAAAGATCCATATGACCTAAACTTCGGGTCCCATGCACGAAGTTTTTTTCTCCGTGTACCACCCGATTTCAAACCAATGTTACTTGGGGTCCCCGGAGCCGACCATTTTCCCCTCGTCCTCTTTGTCTATGACCTTGTCGAGCAAGTTCAATAATCAGCCGGTAGTTTTGGACTTGGCGCTTTTTCCGGTGCTACGACAGTGTCCCCCCTCCTCTCCCCCGAGCCGGGAACGTGGCATCCTCGGGAGGGGGGGGGGGGTTCGGGGGCTTTTTTCGAGAAGAAGGAAACGGCGGGCGACGGTGTGTGCCCCGCTGGGTCGACGACGATGGCCATATGTTAGGTGTGTCAACGGGGGTTTGCGTCGGGGATCGGGGCATCGGGCCGGGACAAAGGTGTTGCGGCCGCATCGCTCGCCTCTCTTTATTACAATTAATAACATAAATATTTTCTCGGCTCACTTTGGAATAAGATGTAGAAAAACACAATTACAAAACGCGACTCACTAAATTAGCTCCGCGGCTCCCTCTGAAGTGCCGCCGTCGCCCGGAGTTGCCGCTCCTCCGATCGAGAGGAACGTGGTGTCAACATGGTTTCAACAAGGTATCAACATGGTTTCGACAGGTATCAACATGGAACAAGCGAGTAAAACGTGTATTAGCGTAATACATAAGTAACACGCATGTATTGACGTGTGAGTAAAAAGTGCGGAAGAGAAATGTTGTGAGAAAACGAAATGTTGGTTAGTGAATATCAACATCGGTAAAAGAGTATCAACAGACTGGTATCAACATTGTATCAACAAGGTATCTACTTGGAACAAGTGATTAAAACGGTATTAGCGTGTGAGTAACATGCATGTATTAGTGCGTGAGTAAAGCGCGTGAGTAAAAAGTGCGGAAGAGAAATGTTGTGAGAGCGCAAAATGTTGGTCAGTGAACATCAACATCGGTTTGTGAGTATCAACGCACTGGTATCATCATCGTATCAACAAGGTATCAACATGAAACAAGTAAGTAAACGTGTGTTAACGTCAGAGAAAAGCATGAGAAAGTGAAATGTTGGTGAGTATCAACATAGACTGGTATCAACATGTATGAACAAGGTATCAACATATGATGAAAACGTAAATTAGCGTGTGAGTAACACGCATGTATTAACGCGTGCGTAAAGCGTGTGAGTGAAAAGCTGAGAATCTCAATAGAGAGGGATAAAGCTTCATATGAGCACAATTTTCCCTCAAAGAGATACGGTGTTTGGTGCAACACTACTATGAATACCAGATGAGCTTTATGCTGATTTTTAACGCACGTTGGCTAAAAAATTCCAACTTACTGTCGATACGTCTATAGAACTCAGTTTGTGATGTTGATGATGCTTACTGTTTCCGTCGCTTAAAATACCCTTGATTAAATCGAAGTTCATATAATTAAAGCGTGACAATTTCACCTTATCCAAAAAAAGTTGCCTGAAAAATGCCAATTTACTTTCGATATGTCTACCGCCATCAGTTTGCGATGTTGATGGTGCTTGCTGATTCCGTCGCTTAAAATATCCATGATTACATCGAACACTGGAAAAAAGCACATTGGATCTAGAGTCCAGACTCTTAAAAACATCGACAGTTTTTGCTTAAATCAAGAACCAAGCCTCTTGATTTGAGCGGATTTCCTTTTGATTTAAGCTTAAATCTGATTGAATCAAGAGTATTTTTTCTTGTCCATGTTTTCAAGAGTCTGGACTCTAGATCCAGTTTGTTTTTTTCTCCAGTGAAGTTCATATGATTCAAGCGTAACAATTTCACCCCATTCAAAAAACAAACAAGAAAACACGATTTTTCAAAGCTAAAAAAGAAGAAAAGACAACGGCAGCATGGCAGGAGCCGCCCATAACGATCGGACATAACTTTTACATCTCCTCTTGAAAATTCAATGGTCCGGGGCCCCGTAAACTGTCCCGAGTAGTTTTCGGCGGGCGTTAAAGCGAGTAACAGGTGTAAATGTCGCCGCCGCTGAGGGTCCAGGCGCGGTGGCGCCGCCCGTGTCAAAGACCCGAAGCTCGGTAGCCAAAAGGTGCAATTGGACGAAATTAAATCAAAACCAACCATCTCCACCATGACATGAACCCTAAGACGCACGTATTCTTATGGAACTCAAGGCCTAGGTAAAAACGGACATAGTTCCTTTTGAATTATGTACGCCCAATTGTCACCTTCCACCGAGCTTCCACCGCGATGATAACGATCCGTGCTCTCCGTATGTTGTCGTGTTGAGGAAAAACGCCGTATGAACATTCGAGAGTTGCCAAATTTCTCCGGATAAAACATGTATTTTTGAGGAAAGTTGTGCATATCTTCCCTTGAAATTTTCAGATGTTTTAGATTCAATTGCGTATAAAATTGTGTTGAAATTTTGGGGGAAAATATTCACAATTTTTCCAGTAAATTAAATTTTTATTGATAGTAATTTGGCAACGTCTGAAGGCTCATAAGGCGTTCCTCCTTAGTACGACAGTATGGTCCAAGTAGTTTTATGGGGCATCCAGTTCGGGTAAACGAATAAAATTCCTCCTCATGACACTTTTCCTCGGCATCAATGAAAATTTCATGTCGTGAACACGTTTTGATGTTCAATCAACCGAATATTGTATACATTTGGAATCGTTTTCATCAGATACGATTGAAGTTTGAATATTCAAGGGCATCTGTTGAAAGTAAAGTAAAATCAAGTGAAGCATATCAACTGAATATTGGTTACATTTGGAATCGTTTTCATCAGATACGTTTGAAGTTTAGAAATTCACGAACATTTGTTGAAAGCGAAGTAAAATCAAGCAAAGCAAAGTAAAAAAAAAAGCACAGTGGTATAATGTGTCTCATGTCGTTAATTTACTTACAATTAGATATTTTGAAAATGGCGTGGTTACGTTGTTGAAAAAAATCAAACTAAGTAAATATATGAACCAGGTTAAATATTTACTGAATTTTGGAGTTCGTGTAAAATCGCTGTCAGATAATTAAGGAAGAAATAATTGCGCACATGAAAGAAAAGTCACACTGGAATGTTATGAAACCAAAAACAGATCGTTGATTTTGATCTCTAGGCCTAGGCTATCCGTGTTATGTTCAATCTTATTTCAGGGATTTTTTTTCAATTTTTGCAAAGTTGAACTACCAGTATTTGACTGCGATTTTGCACCAACTTAAACGTTTAGAAAACATTTTACCCAGTTTCCATGTTTACTTGAGAATAGATTTTTATAACAGTGTAAATTATAAAATTTTAATGATCAATCATTCTAATTGTTTTTACCAAAAGTTTCGAAATTGTTCAGCTTCGTGCTGCAAAATAAATTGAAATCTCACTTTTTCCCCGTTTCATTACTTTCAACATCATTTTTAACCGCTAAACTTCCAATTATTCAAGTTAAATGAAGCATGGCCACGATCTAAACAATCACGACTTGAACCATTTACAGAGCATTCAACATTGGACAATGCTCTAACAAAAGTTTAGTTGAAAGTTACTATGCAATTCATCGTTTTAAAGGCCAAGTAAGAAGTAGGGTGAATTCTGAGTTTTCTTCCGTTATCCTCTCATTCAACTCCGAAATACCTCAAGTTAAATAATTTTACGACTCACCGTTGATCATCATAAATTACTTATGAATACACTTCCGATTGTGCAAAAACCTCCCAAAATTTCAATTGATTCAAACACGTAACTCACGGTTGATTTTTAACGCCGAAGTTTTTAAACACTCCCCCATCCTCATTACTGCATTCCTTAAGTAAGTCATCGAGAAAGACACACATTTTTCAGGAAGTCTCTTGCGAGTTGACAAGACCTTTTCGCCTTCAAATTTGAGAGTATGCATCATCGCTTCACTTGTGCGCGAATAGTTGCATCCCACTCTACAGATCGTTCCCCTTCATGACATGCAGTTGCGTGGCGTCCTCTCCGATTTATCGATTTACCAGTTTGTTTCTTATGAATTTTCCTTTTTTCCGGTTGAAAATGCAGTTATGATACTGCGAAACGTCGAGTTAATTTCTTACACTGAAAAAAAGGTGCTTGGCTCAAGCATGATTATCCTTGAATTTGCCGCAAATAATTTTTTTTTATTATGATTTAAGCTGAAGTTTTCTTGATACAAGAAAAAAAAGTGCTTGGATTAAGCAAGAAAGTAGTTTATGTTGAGCAGCAAAAGTCTTGATATAAAAAAAGTACTTTTTGGCGGCAAATTTAAGATTTTTTTTTTTTCGGTGATTATCGTTTGGAGCTGATTAAGTCGTTTTTTGTATCACAAAGAGATACACCCCTCGTAGTCACACGTAAACGTAATAATTTGCTTTAACACGCCTTCGGTAACTGCCAGGTAACGTCTATCGGGTGGTTTTGACGACTGAGAATGCAGCATTAATCACGAAACGAGACAAATCGCTAATCCTCACATTCTGGAGCTGAGGCCCGAGATCCGACGCATGACTCGAACGAGACTGAAATCTGAAAATATTTGTCAACAAACCGGCGATCAGCGCTTCTAATCTTGACGAATTGCGTCACATCAATTTCGCCATGAGGGATGCCCATGCCGCCGTTTTAAGGCACAACGCCGTTCGAGCATCCCGATGTTGCCACATTTTTATCCCTGTGAAATCTGCGTGTTTAACCCAGTTCTTCAAGACGGAACCCCGTTTATTCGTTGCTCTTTTACTGTTCACTAAAGAACAATCGTGAAAAAAAGGGTACGATGGAATCTCGGGTATTTTTCACTGGTATAAAAAACCTATTGGTTCAAGAGTGCAGTTTGTTGTCGCCGGATTTAAGAGTCTAGACTCTTGTTTCAATGCAAAATCCGCTTGAAACAAGAGTTCAAGACTCTTTAATCCGGCGACAAGAAACTGCACTCTTAAGTCAATGCACCGCGGCATTGGTCCAAGAGGTTTTTTTTACCAGTGTTATCAGCCGAGAGCCCGTATGGGGGACTGTACTCAGTACAGTCACAGGTTTAGCAAGCCTGCGGACCCCAGCTGGTAGCCCCTGCCTCAAAGGGGGGTGGAGATGGTCACCGGCTTCATGGCGTATGAACCACTCATCAGAGGGGCAGACAGGGCTCATAGCTGTGGTGAAAGCAGCCTGTCTAGGAGACGGTACTCCAAAATCAAACCCTGGTCCTCCAGGTTGGGGGTTGGGGCATCGGGCTAACTCCCCGATACCCGGAAAAAACTTAATGTTAAAAAGCCTAATAAAGATAGCCTCGGTGATAATGGAAAAAAAACGGATTTTGCGACACAAACTACGGAAAAGGACAATGGTTTTTGGGACATGGAATGTACAGGGCATTTCTAATAAACTGACAGAGGTTGTATCGGAGGTAAAAAAGTATAATGTAGATGTCGCCGTGTTAACAGAAACGAAAAAGAAAGGCACAGGGTCAGAAAACTTAGGATGTTATGATCTGTTCTATAGTGGTGTCAGTAAAGATCAACGCGCACAGCAAGGAGTCGCCATACTTATCCGGAAAAGTTTGCGTCCGTCTATAACTACTTGGGAAGCAGTAGACCAGCGGATCATCAGAATGCATCTTACACTGCATGGTCACAAGGTGGCCCTGTTAGGAGTATATGGTGTGAATGATGATGCTCCCGTCAATCTAAAGGATCAGTTCTTTGAGCAACTCAACGACGAGGTTCTGAGGGTTGGGAGGACAAGGGAGGTCATTATCATGGGAGATTTGAATGGTAGAACCGGACGAAGGAATGGTTCTAAAGTTGTTGGACCTTTCGGTGAAGAGGCGATGAATGACAACGGTGCACGCATCATTGATATGTGTGAACAAAACGAGTTGAAAATACTGAACGGATTCTACCAACATCGAGATATCCATAAGTACACATGGGTTCAGCAAACTCGGGGGCTGAAGTCAATCATCGACTACGCGGTCACCAGGCAAACGAGTACCATGAAGGTTCAACAAGTAAGAGTTTGCCGGGGGTTCTCCTGTGGTAGTGATCACCATTTTCTCAAGGCGGAGATTGCATTTCCGGTTAAGTATGGGCTGCAGGAATACCTTGCAACATCAGAAGTGCCAGCCACAAGGAACGAAGATCGAACAAGTGCACTACAACATCGATAGCTTACAGCATGAAAGCGTGAAAGCGCTCTACAGGAAGCGGCTGGATGAGAAACTGGGAGTAGAAACTTTCGATACTGCAGAAGAGTTGTACCAGTTCATCAAAAGTTGTATACATTCAGCTGCGAAGGAAGCCCTGGGTATGTGTAATGAGAGCAAGGATGTACAGAAACCCTACTGGTGGGACAAAGAGGTGGAGGAGGTAATTGAAGAAAAGCGTAGGAAGTACCATGACTATCTGGCTTCTAGGACTGCAGACACCCGCGGCGCGTATAGGAAAGCCCAGGCGAGGGTTCGTCTTTTAATCACCAGGAAGAAAAACGAGTCTTGGGAGACCAACTGCTCAAGGATTGACACATACCTGGGGGGAAGGAAGAGTGCTGAGAGCTGGAAGCTGATCAAAGGCCTAAGAAGGGATATGAAACGGGACATTATATCTCCGATAACAATCTCACAGCTTGACGAACATTTTAGTAAATTATTGACGGAAGGACGACCAGAGTTTCAAACGGGGAATGCTGAAAATATAGTCGAGGATCACTCAATGGAAATTCGAGTTGAGGAGGTGGTCAAAGCAATCAGGGAATTGATGAATGGAAGAGCTCCTGGGCCAGGAAACATTCCAGCCGAGTTAATTAAATGTGGGACTGGCAAGTTGGTTAACCATCTCAGAGATTTGCTGCAGAAGTGCATTGATGGTGATGACATCCCGAAAGAATGGAAAGAGGCCTGGATAACAGCGTCGCATAAAAAAGGAAGGAAGGATGACTGTGGGAACTACAGAGGGTTAGCGGTAACAGGAACGATAAGTAAAATTTATGGAAAAGTGTTGAAAGCGAAGATCGAAGAAGAGTGGACCCCGTTCGAGGCGGAGGAGCAAGCAGGTTTTAGGGCTGGTCGGTCTACCGCTGATCATCTGTTCTGTGTTACCCAGTTAACCGAAAAGAAGAGAATTGTTGGCCAGGAGCTTCATTTAGTGTTTTTGGATATTGAAAAGGCTTATGATAGTATTCCTCTTGTGAAACTTTGGGAAGTCCTAGAAGAAACTGGTTTTAGTAAGGGACTTATTGGGGCAGTCAAGCAGTTTTATCGGGGGGCTTTTGCTAGAATTAAGTGCCAAGGAAGGCTTTCAGACGGTTTTTTTGTCACCAAGGGGCTTAAGCAGGGATGTTGTCTGTCACCGACGCTGTTTAAGATATATCTAGAGCACGTTCTGAAGGAATGGAAAAGAAAGTGTGCCGGCATGGGCGTCCCTCTAAATGACCAAGAAACACTGTTCACGCTATGCTTTGCTGACGACCAGGTAGTCATAAGTCAAGATCATGATGACGCGGAGTATATGACCCGGAAGTTGGTGGAGGAGTACCGCAAATGGGGCCTCGAGGTTAGTGTCCGTAAGACAAAAAAGATGTCAGTCGGAGGTGCTCAGCAAAGCATAGTCCTGGAGGATGGTCAACATATAGAAAGTTGCGAACAATACAAGTACCTGGGGGTGAAGCTGACTTCGGATGGGAAGCTGGATCAGGCCATTCGGGACCGTAATCTTCTAGGAATCTTCTACGTATCAGGAATGAACGTGTCCGAGAGATAATGGGCGTTGAGGGGACGATTGTGCACGATATCATGACCAAGCAATTGGTATGGTATGGGCAATGTGCAGAGAATGGCTGATACCAGGTTGCCGAAGAAGGTGTTGGAGTGGGTTCCCCCAGGTAGGCGACGGAGAGGGCGTCCAGCCAAACGGTGGGTAGAGGGCATCCATGAAGAGATGGAGAGATGCCAGCTTCCGGAGGATCTCTACCATGACAGATTCCTGTGGAGAATAGGCGTCGCAGAGCGCCCTAGCGCGCCGTAAAAGCGGCTCATACATACATACATACATCAGCCGAGAGACTGGCTGACACGAGGAACAATTTTGATACCAAAATCGATGAAAAAACATACACACACGCCAAAAAAAATGTATTTTAAAAGGATTTTAGTACAATCAGGATCTAAAATATAATGAAAGAGGAGGCAGTGTTACAAACTCCTTAATTGGAGTGTGAGTGCGTGAAATTGCGTATTCATACGTAGAATCAAGGTAGTAAAATATTGCTCGGTCCACACCAACACAGTTTTGCGAGGAAATCAAGGCCACCAAAAGTTCAAAACTTTCAATTAGAGTTAAAAATTTCGAACTCCATTCAGGTACATACAATTCGGGCCACGTTTCTTCGTTTCCTTTTCTTGGAAGTAGATAACCTTAGGTGGAATACTCGTCGCTTCTCCCGCAAGTCATGGAACTATAATTGGACTGAATTATGTAGTAAGGAACTACTATTTCTGACATATTTCAGAAACAACTTATGTGTGTAGTTTTTCTATGCAGATAGTTGCTTTGATAAATTAGAAATAGTACTTCCTTATCGCAGAACGTGATCCAAGCAGACTCTCAATCTTGACATCTAAGGGGGTCGGGCGTCGATTTTCGCAATAATATTATGAGAACTTCGTTTTTTTTTTTTTGCATATCCTCACGAGTTAAACAAGACACGAAACACTCATTTCAGATTACTACTTCTGGTAGGAGGAGCTTTTGAGGGAGCAAAGATCGAGGCGTAGCACCATAAAATCCATTACGATGTCCGACTCTCCTTAAAGCATCAAAATCATCAATATTGTTATACAGTAAAAGTTCGTTAAGTCGAACTACGATTAAGACGAAAATCCGCTAAGTCGGAATTTTCTTCGGTCCCACGACGTTGCATATGAACAACGTTAAAAAACTACGCTTTAGACGAATTCGCGAATTTTTGAGCCGGTGGAAAGCCGCTTATGTCGAAATTTTTTTTCGAAAAATCCGGATTTTTACAACGAAAAACACAAAAATGCGCAATATAGACGGGAGAAATGTAGAAAGAGATTCGTGCTACGTACCTGTATACACGAGGGAGTAGAGAAGTGACATCTGTTGGTTGTATGTCCGAAAATTAATTTTTTGAAGCTGGCGTTGACTTTTGACACTACGGAACACTAACTTCACTCATAGGTCATAGAAAACACTGATTTGACGTAATTTCATTGATTTGGCTTAAAATTAAAATTAAAAAGAGTAAAAGTTAAGAATGCGTAAAGGTAAACGAAATCACTTGGTCAGAAATCGTTAATTTTTAACTGCTTGTGGTGATGTAATTTCAGAACGATTTTCGGTTTTCTGTATTCCACGTTTCCTTTGGCAACGTGCAATTGTGCATACGAGGTTCTCGCTTATATAGCTTATATTAGGATCTGAGGGGGCCGAAAAGGCAATAAGCAGGCACCTTGTCGGCTTTGATCCGACTGGTGCGGGAAATGCCGCCACGGCCGGTGCCGCTGGTAAGCTGGCATATCGCGAATGGTCGCACCTCCCGACCTAATCCTCTTGATTATGACATCTTGACGCTTCCACTCTGCTTTTCCTTCCTCGCCCGTCCTCCTCGCGATAGTGTTTTCACCGCCCTGACGTCCCGACGTGTAAACATTTATATCATCCACTCCTCGCATCGCCCGAGTTATTGCAGTCGTGCTCAGTCGCCGCTTACAACTGGGGGTCGCATCAGAGGCCGGAACAAAACAGCTTAACCGACAATTTTTCCAATCAAAAAAGTGATGTTCACTCGAAAAAAAATCGCTTGGATCTAGAGTCCAGACTCTTGAAAACAACGACAAGAAAAAATGCTCTTAATTCAATCGGATTTTTGTTTAAATTGAGAACCAATCCTCTTAATTTAAGATTTCCTTTTGAATCAAGCAAAAATCCGATTGAATCAAGAGTATTTTTTCTCGTCGTTGTTTTAATGAGTCTGGACTCTGTATCCAAGCAGCTTTTTTTCCAGTGTTGAGTTGAATCCGCAGGGATTTAGCTCAAATTTTAAGTTCACCAGATTTTCTCGATAGTGAACGACGCTTTAAGTCAAAATATTATTTTAAGAAAACATTTTTCAGGGAAGACCATGAAAATTATTGAATTTTCACGGTAAGATAAACATTTAAACCTCGTTGCTGCCACACAAATTGGACGTATTTCTGCCAAACGGAACTATGTGCATTAAGACGTGAGCCCAGAGACCCATAATAATACATGCATAACAGGGCTCTCGTCCTAATGCACATAGTTCTGTTTGGCAGAAATACGTAGAAATAATCAACGGTGGACATACGATGATACAATACCAATCAAAAGGATGTATCGAATGAACTTGCTGCGGATTGAAAATATCGTTGGACAATATGCAGACTAGAAACAAACGCAAACAGTTTACTCCTACCTCCGCGCCATCAGTTACAGACTTAAAGTGAGAGCTCCGCCTGCAGAAGAAAACGCAAATCTCCCAGTGGCGTGGCGTGAATTGCGATGTATCGATTGTTATGCCATTTAAACCTATGGTAAAGAATCGATTATTAAGGTATTCGCTGCGAACACCTTGTTTATCAATCCTTTCCCATAGTTTTAAATGACATAACGATCGATGTATCGCAATTCACGCCACGCCACTGATAGCTCCCCTTCGCACCAATGGTAAATATGTTTTAAACCTGGATTCAATGCATTCGCAAATTCCATAAAAGGACTGATGCATACTTGGACCTCTAAAATTTTAAAATTACGCCTGCTTTTGGACATTGCAGTTTGGACGTCTTAAGTTTAGACCCAACATTCTTGAATTTTAGCGACTTTGCCACGTTCGAGAATAAAATTCACAAGTTAATTATTTTAGTTTTTTCCCATTCCGCACGTAAGTGCTGTAAGTAATGTAGATAACAATAGCGAAACTAACGTCGAAATTACAATCCTTAACACTCACTTCACAATAATACGCTCTATCAACAGTTGTTTTCTCGGAAAATAAGTGCTGATACATGTAAAATGAGACCATTGCAGTCGGAAAACACAATAAGCATCACCTCGCAGGCTGATTTTTCCTGTTGCACGTTTTTCTTCCTTGGGAGGAAGGGACTCTCTAAGTTGAGCTTTCTTGTTTCAAAAGGGGTTCAAAATGCCGCACCCAACCTGGCGACCGGTCGGTCATACTCGTCAACCTTTAGACGGGAGTCCACCTTTTCCGCACAAAAGTAGGGGGTTCATCATTTTCGCACAAAAACTACGATTATCATTTCCGCACAATTATTTTTTGCACTATGTGGCAACACCGAGAGGTAATAAAGAAGAAAGTAGGAAATATTTTGTAAATCACTGATCTACGAAAGAAAAAACACAGATCTGCATATTTGAATGCATCGGTGAAAGTGGCCGAAAAAGAAGATAGTGGAGTTTGGCTGACAAAAAATTCCCAGACTTTACTTACAAAATGAAAAAGTAGTAAGTGTAATAGTGTATTAGGAAGCGTAACGCAGTTTTGGTTGGGAGTAAATTTTCCGCCACCATGCCTGGCCAAGGTGAAATTTGCATCCCATTACTCTTATGCCAGGGAATACTTTGCGAGCAGCGTTGTGCGCCGCAACCTTAAAATCCAGCAGTAATTCGTGTAATACGATATCAACATTTGCAATTTCCATACACATTCTTTGTAAAAGACGCCACATAGCCACATACACATTTTCGGACTTTCCGGGTAAGAAGAAAGTTGCAGCATGGATGAAAAACCCATTTTTGTAAACATGCAACGTATATGTATGATTGATAAAAAAGACTGGGTGCATTAACAAATGTGCCGTCTGCCAATGCAATCTCGTTATGTTCGGCTAAAAACTTAATACTGTCTTCAAAAGTCACGCCTATAATTTTACTTTTTTCGTCACAAAATATTCTCACTCCAAATCCGAGCTCTTTATATTGCAAAGAGACTTGCTTTATGTGCGGAAAGTGCAGCCGACTGGTCGGTCATACTCGTCAACCTTTAGACACTACTGTCCCCGCAGTCTGCCGATAACTATACGGAACGATTGCACCAAGTCTTTTCCATTGCTGCCAAGTTGTACAGGATACGTAACTATATCAAATGGCAGATTAAGAAACCGATTTCGATCAGAAAACACTATCCACTAAAAACAGTAGGCGTGGGGGATCCCAATTTTTCCCGACCAAAATTGTCATAATTCCTTCAATTATCAAGTAAATGAGCTGATCTTGGTCTCAAACGCTAAATAATTATTATATCTTTCAAAGAAGACCAAGAACAGATCTGTAACTTGTCTATTTTTGAAAAAATAATTACAGCATTAGTCTCATTACTTTTTCCGGACACCCCTTGTACGAAATCGGCGACTGTTGTTCTTCTTGCTGTAAAATCGTCAGTTTGCAGATAAGCGGAATTGCCATCAACACATCATAATTCTTCAATCCGCACCTTGTCTAGTGGTCCATTTCTAATGCTGTCGACTAGTCCATTTAGAAGTGATTCGGCGTGAAAAAGGTGAAGCGGAAAAAACGAGAACCCCCGAAAGTGGCGAAAAAATGCGAGTGGGTTATTGTCGATGGGGGGGGGGGGGGGCGGAGCGGTTAATTGCGTGCGATTAGTGGGCGGCAGGGATAAAGCGATGCGAGGTGAGAGGTAAAAACAAACGGTGTGAAAGGCGGGGGGCGACGGCGGGGGGGGGGGAGGATCCCGATTCGGGCCAATACAAAGAAGATTAATATCGGCAGCCAGGTATTTTTTATCCTCCGCGTCTGCGCCGGTTCCTGCCGACCACTTAATGACGCTTAAAAGCCTACCGAATCTTGCGTTGGGGGTCCAGCTCCTCTGCCCTGTTGTCGAATCCACACGTTGCCTAGCGACTCCCTTTCCTAGGGATTTTCTAAGAGATGGTGGCGATTTAAATAAATCCAAACTTTGGAACTTTGGTGAACTTTGGATAACGTAGAATCTTTTCCCGTCGCAAAAAATATCCCCTTCCTCTGAAGTCTGGATCAATCTCTCGATCCGAGGTATATATGTTGCCGGGAATCCATGGCATATACTGTCTACTTGCCCAACATGAGACACTTTTTACACTTAACAGTCTGCCATTTTTAGCGTAATGCACCAATAATTATGAAAGTTGGTGAAAAGTTGTCTAATAGGTTGAACTTAAAAAAGGACATGTCCAAAAAAATTTTGGACCCCCCAAATTTTTTTTTTTAAAAAAAAAGTAGGTGTCTCATGTTACCTCCATTTATCCCTAACATGAGACACTAGGTTAGATTCTTTGTTCTGTCTTATGTTAAGTAGTCTGTAGGTAACATGAGACAAAAATTTACATTTTTAAAAAAGAGGAAGAAAAAAATTTACAAAAAAATTGCTTTTAGAGCATTTAATACTCACGCAACAGAGAAATTTTTGAAAACAAAAATAATTGAAATCGTACTTAAAACGAATGAACAAATTGAAAATAGCCTAAGTCTTTGAGATCCTAGTTTAATGTCTTCATTAAGTCAGTCTAAAGATTATAGTAATAAGTAAGTAAGTACTTACTTACTTTTAAGTAGGAAAAAAAGGCACGACTTAAAATTGCCTTGGTAAAAAGAGTTACACAAACTAATAGCTACCCACTTAATAAGTGGGAAAAATGGCTTAAAAACTTGCCTTGGTAAAAAGAAGTTACCTAAACTAATAAGGTACTTACTGAAGTAGAAAACATGAAATACTCTTATCAGTGCAACCTAACCGAACCTTTACCTTTCCCTCCGCGGGCCAGCGCACTGCTCACTGAGCTCCTGTAGCCAATATCTTTGTCTCAAAGCTCCCACAAGGCTGTCTCGTCACTAACCATCATCTTACATTGAAAGGTTAGTTACTATTATGGCAAGGCAAGTAAATTGAAAGGTGCTTGTTTGTAAAGGAAAAGTGTCTCATCTTGTCTTATGTTCGGCCAACAATTATAATTTTTTGATTTTTTGACAAAATTTTGAGTAGCGGTCAAAAAAAAAAAAAAAATTGCATACAGCCCCATCAACTGGAAGGTATTTGTGAGGTTCAGACACATTTTGAATCTGCATACGGCTGAGGACAATTAAATTACTACCAACACTATTTCGAGCACCAATACTTCTCTCAAAATACTCTTTTCAAAAAAAAATTTATTCCAAAACTTGCCTTCGAGTTTAAGACTCGCCTTCTGCAGCACGGCTTCTTCAGATGTTACCCTTTGAGGTTAGCACGCCACTTTTGTTTACAAATCACTCAACAGGGCTACCACGGATGAAAAAAAAAGAAATCCCGACATGTCTCATGTTAGGATGCTGTCTCAAGTTGGGCAAGTAGACAGTACTCTTTTGGAGGGAAGAAATTCTACCCGTCATCTATACTATAAGCTCCGAGACCTCCTAATTTTGCGAAACTGGTGACGCTTAGTTCCAGCGTTCTACCGGGCCGATTTTCATGATTTTTGCGGTTTTCGACGGGCAATTGTCTCTAGATAAGCCAACTCTTTTCAGATTTTCAAAATATGGCCCAGGTTTTTTTATATTACGTGGTAAAGTTGCGAATTCTCCCATTTAAACAATGTAAATTTATACTTTTTGTCATAGTTCGTTTGAGCGTTCTACCGGACCGATTTCCATGATTTTTGCGTAAATCGACAGGTAATAGGCCCTAGATGAGCCCGCTGTAATCAGATTTTGGAAAAAGGACCCAGGTTTTTTTTTAAAATCACGTTATAAAAGTGAGTGAGTTTATAGAATGCTCCGGTACTGCTACCGCTATGCGCGGGAGGATGCGCAGTGGTCGAGGAGGTTGCGCAGTAGCTGTGTAGCCTGCGCATCAGCTCTACACTTATCTACACAAGATTCGCACCGAAAAGTTTAATTTAGTCTCATTGATTCATGTGCACATATTGCATTTCCAAGAAGTAAATATTACTCTGTTCTGTGAATGTTTTGAGGAGACAGCGAATATCTGCAATGGTCCAGGACCCTCACATCGAGCGGTGACCGAGTCGTCTAAGATTTCGAATGCGTCCACTTTGAACTCGATGTAGGTTCGATTCCCGACTCATGAAATCTGAATTATTACCTGACTATCATTTTTCATTGTTTTACTGCAATATTTCATCAAGCAGTCATTCCAAAACGCGTCCTTTTAATTTTAAAGTAATTTTAAGTAAAGTTTAAAATTAAAGTATACCTCATATCGTAATTGTTTAGGGGAACAATAAAACTAACACTGATAGGAGGGTAAAAATAGGGCCGCGAAGCGGCCCATTGATGGCGCGGAGCGCCTTCAGGGGGCTAAGCCGCGTAGCGGCCAGGGGGCGTAGCCCCCTAGTTATCAAATACTAGCCGTGTGCTTTAGTTTGGACCTGGTCATGCCATTTCTCGGAATTAATTCCGAATATCGAAACTTGTGCAATTTCTCGGGATTCCGGGGTTTTTCGTCAGTTTCGGCGGTTATTTGATGAAATATGATTTTTATTTTTTATCAAATTTGACGATCTTCGGAACTATATCCGGGCATATTTCGGAATTTTTTCCCGGAGCTTTTGAAAGATCGGAACTTTTGGGAATCCGAATCAATTTCTGGGACCCCGAAATCTCTGGTAAAATAAAATCGTAGCACTGATAGTGTGGCATTGTAAAATTTGAAGACTGGCTGATCTAACGATTATCACCCGCCGATACCCATGAAATCTTGGGTCTTTCAAATCCTTTATTTATTTATTTTCTTCAAAAAGAAACCACGAGACTAACTCTTTTGGATAACAAATACAGATTACAATGCAAGAAAGATTACAATAGACAAAAGCTGTATACTACAAGTACAGGTCACCCTTTACGTTACAATACAATACAATAGAAAATAAAAAACTTACAATACAATTAAAACTGTAAACTACTTTTTGTAACTTTTTTTTCGAAAAATGGCAGTGTACACAAGGAGAGAAGAAAAAAAGCAATGGACAGCTTTCAGTGGGTAATTCTGCAGATGAATCATGACTTAATAACAATTTCTTTAAGCCTTTCTTTGCAATTTGGACTCCTCTTTCCGCTAATCCATTCGACTGAGGAGAATATGGCGAGGAATTAAGAATTCTTATGTTAAATTTTGTACAAAATTGGGTATATTCCGCAGAGTCGAAAGGGAGTCCATTATCACTAACTAAAATTTTCGGTTAGGTTTTCTTACAAAGTATCAAATTCCTCCTCTGGAAATCCCGGCTCGTCAGAGTGCCCTCTTCGACATCTCTTCAACTGCGCCCCTGCTTTTGCCCCTTTTCCCTGGCGCCTTCTCTTTTTGGGGGGTCGGTGGTTGATGTTGATGGGTTTGGGTTCTCAATGGTCACGTCATATGTGACTTTGTTGTTGGTTGTTCCCACCGAGAGCTGTGTTGTGGCTGATTTTGATGGCTCTACCGTCGGGATTTCGTGAATCATTTCTGGTGGGATGAATAAAATTTGGGCGGAATTTTGATTTTTTAAAACATTCCGAGGTGTCCTTAACCAGCCTGTACCCCTCGAAAGAGGTGTTTGCCTTCCAAGCTCGATGTTTTTCCAACATGTTTGCGTATGACGATATATCGGTGTCATTTATGTCTATCTTCCTAAGAAACCAGCCTTCTGCATCCTGGTGTAAAGAACTCCGGCCGTTTGGAGACAGCAGAACCCGGTTCTTTAGGTTGAAGTTTTCTTCCCGCGTCATTCATCATCGGCTCAACCTCCGGTTTGTTTTCCCACTCCATACCATCCGTTTTTGCTTAGGCATTTAACAAAATGCCTGAATGAACGATTTGCCTTCGACATATACTTACCAAAAATGAAGCACTAGATAATAACAAGGTATTATATTTTCAATGCGTTCAGTTTCCAACGGGAATCTGGGAAATGTGTGTAACCTAGTATAAGTCAATGTGTGTAACATAAGTTTATCTTATAAGTTAAACCTAAGTTTTTTAAAGATGTTCCTTCCATCTAAAAACATTCTGTACGTATTATAACTCTTGTACAAATAAAATAAAAAATAAAAAAACGAGAATCTAGTGGATTTGGCAACGCCGGGAAGGCGGTCCAGGAGCCGGCGGTGGAATGCGAGGAGGAGCGGATGAATTATTATAATGAAGATATTCGGGATGAAGATGAAAGTTGGGTGGATTCCTCGCCCCCTCCCCCTCCCCCCGCCCGAGTCGGACAACCAGCGGCCACCGCGGGATCTCCCATCAGACAGCCTGGCTCCTCCACATCCCAACCCCAGAATGATCCATCATCGATACTTCCCTATTTGAAGCCACGATAAAGAATCGATTATTAAAGAAAATCTTGCTTATCGATCCTTTATCGTAGGTTTATATGGCAAAGATCAAGTGATCGCAAAGGAGGCCTCGCCACTGACATCCACGATCGATCATCGATATATCCCCATTTGAAGCTAAGATAAAGAATCGAGTATTAAAGAACACCCTGTGCATCGATCCTTCATCGTAGGTTTATATGGCAGATCGATCGACTTATTGCCAAGGAGGCCACGCCATTGACATCCACGATCGATCATCGATATATCCCCATTTGAAGATAAGATTAAGAATCGAGTATTAAGGAACACCCTGTACATCGATCCTTTATCGTAGGTTTATATGGCACATCGATCGATTTATCGCGATGTATGTCGCGCCACTGACATCCACGATCTCCGATGGGGCCAATCCGATCCGACATCTGGGTTCTCGAGTCGGAATTCCAGGGCTGCGTTTAATTGACTCCTCCGCCTCTTTTTCACGTGGAATCCCGGGCGAGGACAGGACAGGAGCCTCGCCGTCTGCCGAATCGGGCCGGCCCCGGTGACTCACGCCCGATACGCGAGCGGCCCGCTAATTGCTCGCTCGTTAGGGCCGCCGCCCCGGAAAAGCCGGGTCTTAAATCGGGAACGTTGTACTCGTAGTTCTTACCGGCTATAATTCTGGGAATCCTCGAGGCCTTGGAATTTAGGACTGTAATTAAAACAAGAGCACAATGACAGGGTGTCTATACAAGTCCGGAATTTCCGGAAAGTCCAGAAAAAGTACTGATTTTTTAAGGGTGGTCCGGAAGTGCGGAAATTCCGCAAGAACACTGAAAAAAAAATCTCGGTGTATTTACTAAGGAAAGGGTAAAATTACCAAGAATATAGGGTTCTATTTGATCCCAGTTTTTTCTTGGTAAAATTACCATTTATGGAATTGGTAATTTTACCGAGAAATCTCGGTAAAATTATTGAACTTTCTCGGTAATTTTACTGGACCTTAGTAAAAATGCCAATATTTTTTATCGACTGTGGTAGAATTACCGAGGTAAAATGGCAAAGTTACCGGGAATCGATTACCAATAAAAGTGGTATTCTTACCTGAAAAAAAACAGTAAAAATACAGGTTTTTAGGTAAGCTTACCAGTCTGTCTTGGTAAAATTACCAATAATTGGTAAAAAAAAGTGAGATGGTAAAGGTACCAACGGACCGTGGTGAAAACGCCAAGAATTTTTTTTTTCAGTGAAGGTCCGGAATTTTTCGTCACTTTTGACGTAATTTGAGCGAGAACATTAATCAACATATCAGAAATGAGTCAACATATATTCATAAACATATACCTTACATTTTTATTCAAAACCAAGACCCTTCACAGAATATGAATGAAGACTAGTTTTACTTGAGTTCATCATCATATCAATTTTTTCAAAAACTGCTCCTATGCAACTATCTGCCAAAATGCATGTTTTGACTAATTGCCGGCGACGGATCTCCCGATACCTTTTGATTGAAAAAACCGAGAAAAAAACGTATATTCGTAAACATATTTTGTGGTCTGGTGAACCACATTTTTTGCAGGGGTTCTTCTCCTCACATTTGGATGTAGGGTGAAAGCCGAAACAATTTCTGCAGTTTAAAATGTAAATTATAGGGGTAATTGTTACTCTTCTGAAGTGGTTTCGTGTTTGGAGAAATTCTCTTTTGCTGTTGATTGTTTCTAACAAAGGGGAGGTAACTCTCATAAATAATGTCATTTTTTAGGTGTCGGATCTTGATGCAATTCTTCTAAAGATCCTCACGTTCTCCTTGATGTACTCTCTATCGTATACATATACCGCATCTTTTCATTCAAAACCAAGGGACCCGCAACCCCATGCATGCTCCTATGCATGAGTCCCATGTAAGTGTTGCATTTATTGCAAGTGCCCGTCCCGACGCGGGGAAGGGAGGGCCGGCGGTGGATGATGGAGGATTATTTGATGGCTTTATCACGGTTGTTTATTAATAACCCTTATTGACGGGGCGATTAAAAGGGACGCCGACCAGGGCCGGATCCGCACTTTGAGGAGGCCTGTCTATATTCATTAAATATGACGCGCTCCGCGGAGAGTGGTCACGCATCCAACAGGAACTGACGGAAACGTCAAAAAACTCAGAGATGCCAGGATGCGACTCGACCGAATTAAACAACCCTGTTGCCGGTTTTTCCATTAGTGAATATTTCCGTACAAACGCGGAAAAAAAGAATTGCTGATTCAGCAATTCAATTGCTAAAAACAGTGAGTGCAATGTTTCAACGCAGATTTTACAACAAAAAAATGCTACTTTAGCCACATTATTCAATTGCTAAAAACAGTGAGTGCAATGTTTCAACGCAGATTTCACAACAAAAGAATGCTACTTTAACCACATTGTAAACTAATTTAACCACGGGGGTGGTTAAAGTAGCATTTTTTTGTTGTAAAATCTGCGTTGAAACATTGCACTCACTGTTTTTAGCAATTGAATTGCTGAATCAGCAATTTTTTTTTCCGTGAATATATATCCGTATATATCCGTTACAAATATTTTTTTTGCTATAGTCATATTTAGCAGAGGAGTAAAATGGTAATCTAGCAATTTTGTTAGATTTGGATAATTAAGATTTGTATTTTTAATAACTTATATTATTCTATTTATTCTTTATTAAAATGTTAAGTTAAGTTAAACTAATAATTTTCAAAGTTATAATTAAACCTACCAGTTTAAATTTTAATAAAGAAGTATAAACTTATAATTACGTGGTCACAACCACGGGAGAAGTACATGAACTTCTTTTACAAACTGATTGCGTCGTGTAACAATATGTTGGAAATGTTTGCCAACGTGCGTTAAAAAAGCTGAAGATCTCAATACAGAGGGAAAAAGCTCATATGAGCACAATTTCAGTGTTGCACCAAACAGCGTATCTCCTGGAGGAAAAATTGTGCTCATACGAGCTTTTTCCTTCTGTATTGAGATCTTCAGCTTTAGTATCGCCGGTTGGCAAAAATCTCCAAGATACTGAATTTACTCTCACAAACTGATGGCGCTAGATGCACGAGTCGTAAAACAGTATGTTGGAGATGTTTGCCAATGTGCGTTAAAAAAGCCGAAGATCTCAATACAGAGGGGAAAAAGTTCATATAAGCACAATTTTAGTGTTACACCTAACAGCATATCTCTTCGACGGAAAATTGTGCTCGAATGAGCATTTTCCCTCAGTATTGAGATTTCCAGATTTCTGGATTTTAATACACGTCGGCTACATTTCCGTCTCTCTGTCTTTACGACTCGTGCGTCTACCGCCATCAGTTTGTGAGAATCAGTTCAGTATGTTGGAGATATTTGTTAACGTGCGTTAAAAAAGCTGAAGATCTCAGTACAGAGGGAAAAAGCTCATATGAGCAGAATTATAGCGTCGCACCAAACAGCATATCTCTTTGAGGGAAAATTGTGCTCGAATGATCTTTTTCCCTCAGTATTGAGGTTTCCGGAGCTCTGGATTTTATCGCACGTTGGCTACATTTCCATCTTTCTGTCTTTACGACTTGTGCATCTACTGCCATTAGTTTGTGAGAATAAGTTCAGTAAGTTGGAGATATTTTCCATAGTATTCCCAATTGGTGTGTTTTTATGCCAGTCCATCCTGTAGGTACTCGCGATTTGAGAGCGGCAACAAGGAGTGGCTACCAAGGAGATCGAAGGGAAGGGGATTCGGAATGAATTAAACAGTTATTAAGTCATTATAGTCGGGGCGCGTGCATCTGGGCACATGTGCATTATTCACGGAGATAGCGCCGCACCGTCGCTGCAGTTCTCCTGCCCCTCAGTCGTCTCATCACTCAAAATATTGAAACGGGCAATTAGCGCTGCAGTTACATGTCCGCAGGAGCTTTGATCTGCGTCCGTCCTTGGGCCCAAAGCGAATCTCCTGAAAATGGGCCTGCGGGCTTGTTCAAATTGGTAGACAAAGCGATAGACAGAGGAAAGATATTCATTAATTTCGTTAAAAATGAACGTTTCATCGAAGGAAATTTGGCACCTCCAGGGTGTCCACAAGTCCGGAAAGTCCGGATATAGTACTGATTTTTCAAGGGCGGTCCGGAAGTACTGAAAAAGTGCGGAAATTTTGCAAGAAAGTCTGGAATTTTTTCATTTTTGACGCAATTTGAGCGGGAAATTTAAATTTTTCGAATTTCGTCAGTTGAAGGTATTGAAAAAGGACTGAATTTTTTTTATTGCATTTTTTATTGAATCAGAATTTCAATCTAAGTTAGGACATAAACTGTTTGCCTAGGCATTTGGCGAAACGTGTGATTTTACCATTGTCATGTTTGTGGGACCGTCTCATTTGTCCGCAGCACACAGAAGTCTTCTTACTTTGGAAGTATCTTTCCGCTCTGCATCTGTGAGGTTGAGAGTTTTCAATTTCTCTCGTGCCTCTCTTCCCACAATATGGAGTAATAGGCCTGCTTCGGGCTCTTCTGGGCTCTTCGTTTTCGGCCCTTGAGGCCTGCAGATATATCTGGAAGTCTTCCTTCCAACATTGATAGTTAGCGGAAACATTACCTTCGAATGGAAGGTGAGGGGATGGTGGCCGGAATTCCATCGTGTGCCTAGGTTCAGGTTTTTAGTGTGAATCGGACGCGGACGGGGTACTCTTACGAACGGAGGAATTCGAGTTCGCGAATTACCGATTGAAAATTAACAGAACCGCGTGATTACTGATGGACGATACTTCTTTTTTTATACTCCAGAGCATAGCCCTGTTTGTCAAGCCATCCAGTATCGAGCCCAATAAATCATATAAATATTAAAAATCTCAAAATCCCAAAGTGTAAAACCCGCTACCTTTCCTAGAAATTAACATCCTCTGGCGCTTGTTCCATCTCCCAGTTCTCAACTGTGAACTTATTTGGTGTTTTGATATCATTGTCGATCTGTAGCAGGTATTTTTGAATGCCGTCACAACAGTCCGAACAAGAAAAAATCCTAAAAATATTCAAGAGACTTACTTGACAGCATGCATTGGGCATGAGCCAATTCTTCTAAAGTAACAGGATTTAAGACAATACATTTATTTTTTTTTTTGCCTCTGCCTGCACTTTCTTGATTTAGATGATGACAATTTTTGGAAGTACTTTCCTCAGTCGATTCCAATACTTCCAGACTTTTTTCCTCCAATCTTTTATGAGTTTTTGGAGTAGATGATTTCATAACAGATTCTGGGTTCTTTGCATTATGATATGAGAAGCAAGTAGGTATAACTGGTGGAGAGGAGTGCTTTGAGCGAGGTATGGATCTCTCAACTTACCTGACTTTCGTTGGTTGCTCGGTGGCTTCAGCTACACTTTCAGAATCCTCCGCTTCAGAGGAGGGAACTTTTTTTACTTTTCTCCGTCTTTTCTCTCGTCCTACTTCTTTTTCCGACTCTGCCGAAGGTCTTTTCCCTTGAGAGGCCGGCATCACATCTTTCATTGCTGTACGGAAGTCTCCTGACAAGAAAAATAGAATTAAATAAATTTAAATTTCAAATTGAAGTGAGAGCAGCATTACAAAATTCTACAAAAATAAATTTTACTAAAATACTGCGGGTAGTGCATCAACCAGCCTCATCATTGTACCAAAAGAGGAAGTAGTTTGGCTGGTTTGAGAGGAACTGCCCATTTCATGAATAAGTTTCCCCTTATCTTACAATCAACGATTACTAGGTCAATGTATCAGCGGGGCAAAAATAAGTATAAGTTTTTTCACATTCATTTTCGAAGGAAGATATCAAGAAACGTCCAGGGTGAACAGCTGAGTATGTATTTTCGGCTGAACCGATATGATCAACATCCGTGCATCATTTTCACAAAAGAAAAAGGGGAAAAAGGTATTTTATATTAATTTTTGAAAGATGATCCTGTGGCTGGTTTGATAGAAATTCGCCATTTTGAGAATATTTTTCACTTTATCTTACCATCAACGATTACCAGGAGGTTACCGTGTCAACGAAACAAAATAAATATAAGTTATTTCACATTCATTTCGAAAGGAAGATTCTGTGGCTGGTTTGAGAAGAACTTGCCATTTTAAGAATAAGCCGCACTTTATCTTATAATCAACGATTACCAGGAGGTTACTGTGTCAACGAAAGAAAAATAAATTAAAGCCATTTCACATTAATTTTTAAAGGAAGATTCCAAGAAACGTCTCAGGGTGAACAGCTGAGTGTGTATTTTCGGATGAAGCGATACGATCAGCATCCATGCATCATTTTCGCACGTGCAGTTGAGAAAACTCTTTTAGCTCAATCCGAGGATCACGACAGTTTCCGCATTTTTTCCGCTGTTCCGGAGAGCCTCACTCAGGTGGTCCTTAATGTTTGCACACGTGAAGCGTTTCCATCATTCTCAAAGACAATGCTCCTCTCTGGCAAATTAAGGCCACACACTGCGCCAACTCGCGACCTGGTTTTCCTCGGAAATGCAAGCAACTCACCGACCTAATGCCACACCAGAAGAAAAGTTCGGTTCGGAGACTCCTAATTTTGATCTTAAAGAGATAAATTTTTAAGAATTTATTGAAAAATGTATCTGCAATCATAGTTAACAACTTGGGCATTTAGTCGTCAGACAGCCATTTCTTCTCTCTGGGGCTATCTCTCATGGTCAAGCTAGCATGCAGCTCATAAAGTCGGTTTGCTACGTTATTCATCATATGATTAGTGGCGGTTACTTTTTATTACTTCTCTACCATAAGGTACTTCTTCAACTGTCCGACTGTACGCTGTAGAATCTGGGTCTGGAATCAAAATTTTGTACCTCAACCCATGACTTTCCTCACTATCTTTGGAAGCTTGCACAACCATGTCAGCCTCCATTCAATCATAGTTAACAACTTGGGCATTTAGTCGTTAGACAGCCATTTCTTCTCTTTGGGGCTATCTCTCATGGTCGAGCTAGCATACAGCTCATAAATTCGGTTTGCTACGTTATTCATGATATGATTAGTGGCGGTTACTTTTTATTACTTCTCTACCATAAGGTACTTCTTCAACTATCCGACTGTACGCTGTAGAATCTGGGTCTGGAATTAAAATTTTGTACCTCAACCCATGACTTTCCTCACTATCTTTGAAAGCTTGCACAACCATGTCAGCCTCCATTCAATTGAATTGGAGGATCCTGCCCAGTTTTTAAAGCAGGCGTGCTCTCTCGGAGCTTTGTAATAATAATAATTTTTTAATCGTAGATTTGTCACAAAACAAATTATACAAAGTCAAGGTAGAGAAGGTACAAAACAAATAATACAATACAATACAAATACAAACAATACAAAGTCCAGGTAGAGAGGGTACATGGTAACAGATACTAGGCCCACCTAGGTTAAAAGTCTATCTTTCTAGATACTCTACTATTGAATAAAAAACATTTTATTTACAGAACTCTGTCACCATTTTTTTAAACAATTTTGGATTCTGTGTTTTCTTTATATTCTTCTGAAGCTTGTTATAAATTATGGTACAGTTAAATTTCGGACCTTTTGTACCAAGTCCTTTGGGATTTTCAGTTCATTTAATGTCATCTCCCCTCCCTTTCTTGTTCTTTCTAGCAGCTTCACACATACAGCAGCACTTAATCGCCACTGACGTTCACAGATGCATTTTTGACACTGAGAAATTAAATTTTCGACATCACTTGCCATAAATGGCCAAAAGATCGTACCACGTACCATGTTTTCGGTTCTTTGCAAGTTTGCAACCCCATGTGAGATGAATGCACTGTAGCCAGAATTGACTTACGGACTTTGACTGGTATCCAGCCCATCAATGATATTAATTTCTCCCCGGGAGTTTCAGTATGGTTTAACACAATCTTCGAGTTTTACTGCATACTTCAAACTTTCCCTCCGATTTTTTTCTGCAGAACTCCATTACTAAACCACGGCCGTTTTTAACTTTCGCCCATCGTGAGGTTCATAAAACACGAACGTAAACGTTATAAGGGGCCGTCCATTAATTACGTAACGCTGGGGGGAGGGGGGAGTTGAGGAGAGCGTTACGCCGTTTTGTTTTTACGTTATAAAGAACTAGGGGGCTGCGGCCCAACCCCCCAGAGGCGCTTCGCGCATCTAATATACAGGTATAAATAGCATTAAGATCGTGATGTGTTTTTACTATGTTTAAAATGAGATAATTAAAACAAATAGAAGAGAAACAAAATAAATGGTACGTAATAGTGGTACGTAGAAGAAGTAAGGCACGTGTAAAAAATTCAACAAAAAAAAGAAAACAAATTAGATAAGTGGTGAAATTAAAAAATAAAATAAATGTATAGCTCCAAGAAAAACAAAAAACAAAAATTAAAGTTTAAAATCAAGAAATAAAAATTCCAAAAAAGTGCGATACTGCCCCGAACTTGGTACCGGTAATACCATCCCGCGCGGAGGCGTATTCAACGTTAATTCTGCTGGTTTTGGAACTTAAATTCACCCTAAATCATGAATTTTGTGCTCAACTATTTTAATTTAAGTGTTTGGTACTTTTTTACCTATCTTAAAGGTAAAACATCAGAGAAAATTAGGCGATTCCTGATGTAGTTTGTGCGATGTCGGTTGCGTTGGGCTCTAGGGGATGGACTTCAGTCTTCGAAATTCACTGAGAAAAAACTATGGTTTATAAACCTATTAGAGGTAAATATGGAACACCTATAATAGTCGTAAATAAACTAATGATTCTCGGTCTGTGAACCATACTAAGGTCTCTGTACCTAATTAAGGTACAGAGACCATAACTAAGGTATATGTGCTATTATTATATGTAGAGGTACTACTATTAGTGGTGTTCCATATTTACCACTAATAGGTTTATAAGCCATAGTTTTTTCTCAGTGTTGCTCAATGTGATTTTCATACTAATTTATCGACGGAAACTCTATACTCAATTGGGCATGTATCTTCAACACTCCTGACCCATAAAAAAATGTCGAAAAAGGGTTTGCTGCAGTGCATTTTGTGTGAGATACCAAAAAGATGCAACTCTTCCACGATAACACAGAAGACAGGTTGTGTATTCGTGACACTCAACTCCGATTTTACAGGTAAGCCCTGCCGATTAATGGTTACGGATTCAGTGAAATGAAGATGTTTGAAATCACTAAAATGTGAATCTTGGCCGTGACGAATTCGCTCAGCAGTTGCTCTGCTACCACTGGGCGCAGCGAGGGGTCCGTGTTTCGCACTAAAGGCCAGAGACAGTTACTCCACAAGCCGAAGAACCAAGCCTGTCTGTCCCTCATGTGTGGGCGATTGATGAGACTTCTGTCCTGATACATGTTGTGCAGAGTGGAAATGGCATGACCCACATCGACAGAATCTGCAGTCCCAAAGATGCAAAATGAAAGATCATTTTGCTGTAAAGTGAAGTTTCATTTTCCATGAAATTGCAACAATTTTTTGACTGCGCATGCAACCCACACCAACTATCCACGAATTCAATATAAAACCTCGAAATTCGATTCATTTTTTGGTTTTTTTTTATATCTCAGATTTTACCGTTTCTGTGCGTTTTGTGACATATCATGTCTATGTGTCTATTATAGTAGTCGGTAGAAGTTTTCACGAAATTACTTCAAATGTTGCATCTATGGTTAGTTCCTTTTTGCGTAAAAGCTCTCCAAGTCCAAATAAACTACATTTTCCAATAAGGAAATACTAATTTTGGCTCATTTTCAAAAACAACATCTGTGCTTTTAGTTTCCTTACGCAGGTATGTGATTTTATGAATGAGTCAGAAATAGTGGCTCTTTACAGCAAAATTCAGTCCGAATGACAGAACTGATGCTTATGGACCTTTTTCTTTTTGAAATCTCAAGAGTGCATTTTACTTCGGAGCCTCCCTCCAATAACCACAATAAATATGAGCGAGTGGAATGAGACTCCAACTTAGAAGCAATCAAAGTCATTTAGAGCACTTAAGGCCATTTTAGAGTCGTTTTACAGTCATCTACAATCTATTGGATCATATTGTGCGATCAAGAAATACTATTTCTAATTGATTTATCAAAACACTAATCTGCATAAGATTACTAATGCTACAAATGTTGCCTGAAATATTTCAGAAGTAGTAGTTCCTCATAGAAAAGTTCGGTACAATTATAGAGTACAATGAATTGAAATTGAATGAAAATCGACTCGGAAATGGATTTAAAATTGATTCGATATTATCGTCAGTAAGGGAACAGAATATTATCATTTTTAACCGTGCACATCTGACAGGCGCCAAAACCAGCCCAGAGTAAAGTCGAAATTATCATACTTTTCTTTCCGTGAACGAGTGTATAATCGCTATTCGTTCATAGGTATATCTTTTCGATTTTCTAATAGTTGCGTGCGAACGGTCCTGAGAAGAATTTCTATTCACATGTCTCATCTTATGCGCGCTCTCGTGGAGATTTCATTCAGAACATGAATCCCAAGAGCTTAAATATTTAATGTAACATAATCCGATTTTACCTCCCGTCTCCAGAGAAGGTATTTTCCGTCTTTACGTTATTCCAAACTCGATCATGCCTTGAAAATATTTTGGGCGGCCAATGAGCTTTCAACGCGATGATGGCGCAGCGAGGCGTCACGCTGGCTGGCTCTCGAAAAATCAACGTCGCCAAGTTCAATCAGATCTCTCAAGATCTCTTTGAAAACGAGAGAGATCAAAGTCTGAACACCGTGGAGAATCTTTAAATGTGCAAAGCATATTTTCTCGAATTTTTATCCTTGAATAACTTAAGGTATACGTAATATGCTATTTAACGGCAACCCATGAGAGACTCTATAGTTAGTCCATCAAATTCTCCTTTGTCGATAACAACGATCCGTTTCAATCAATAGAATCGCTCCATTTTCCCTGTGCCCTCTTTGTCTACACATAATAATATTCACCCCAATGACGCGGAAAAAAAGAGCACGGGTTGTTGCGGATGATATGGACATTTCCAATGAATCGTGGTAGTACCCCGATAAATTAGGTTAATAGCCCGAGTGTTGCGGTACTACAAAAATTAATCGGAAATGTCCATATCGTCCAACAAATCGGGATAGGACCACAATTTTAGGGGATAACCCCTATAAATTTTCTCCGAGGACCTGGTTAGAAATTTGGAAGCGGCTGGTTGCAATGGACAATCATTGAGGTAAATAATAGACTAACCGGTGGCAACCCACGAAAGGCCCTATAGTTAGTCCATCATTTTCCCATTATTCTACAAAAATCACTCGGTCCGAACAATAGGATCGCTCCATTTTCCTTTTTCCCCAATTTTTCTATCGCGTTGTCTATCAATTTAGCAATCAGATCGCTCTCGCACCCAAGGGACACGGCCAACTGATTGCGAGCAGATCGAACACTGTAGGTATTCAGGTAAAATCGCACAACTAAACGCAAGGGGCTGACAGCAACTATTTTAACCCTCCGGAGCGCTATTTGCCTATTCGAGTAGTTGAAGGCGAAACGAGAAACTATATCTTCAATCGCTTTGTCTACCAATTTCAATAATCAGCCCGCTGGATCTGCCGCCGACTCTTACTGCCGTGTTAAGGAAGAACATCGTATGAGCCTTCAAACGTTGCCAAATTTCCTTCAATAAAAACCGAATTTACTGCGAAAATTGTAGATATTTTGTTCCAAAAATTTCAGACAATATTGTACGCAATTAGAATCTAAAAATATTTGACAATTTTAAGGAAAAATATGCATAAATTTCGTCAAAAACACACGTTTTAACAAGGAAAATTTAACAACTCTCGAATGTTCATACGGCGTTCTTCCTTAGCATGACAGAATACACTATATTCAGGTAAAATCGCTCATCTTGTCACAAGGGGCTGTCAGCAACTATTTTAACCTTTCGGAACGATTTTTGCCTATTCGAGTAGTTGAAGGCAAAACGAGAAACTATCTCTTCTATCACTTTGTCTACCAATTTCAATAATCAGCCCGCTGGATCCGCCGTGACCCTAGCTCCGCGGTCATTTCGAAGCACATCTTGGCACCGCCGCCAATTTAAATTCATGACGATCTCGGCGTCGACACAAACGACGTCAGCTCGGGTATCAATGAAATTTTTCGGCTGAACTTTGTTAGCGCACTTGGGAGTGGAGCAAGAGGAAGAGGAACACAACCCAAGGCGCAAGGCGGAGAGGTTTCTAAACAATTTCCTATTCTCCGTGTCTCTGTTTTCGGCCCTGTTGTGCCGTGGAACTGACGGATGCCTAAACGCCCTCTCTAAGCGCTTCAATTAACACGTTTATTGATACGGACAGTGCGATGAGTGAACCAAGCCAAGAGCCTCTCGAGGTGCGAGTCTTTCGCTCCCTCGCGCAGTGGTTGAATTTTTCACTGTCGCCGGCCAAAATAAAAAGAAATTTTTAAAAGCGATCTAGGGGCCGTTCTAGTATTACGTAACGCACTCAGAGGGTAATGCGCTAGCTTAACGGTCCGTTTCGAGGAGTGAAGAAGTCAAGCCCAGTGTTGCGTAACAAATCCGAGCCAGGGGAAAAACTTTGAAAAAACGTGCAAAAAATTTCAATTTCTTTGAAAATTTCGCATCGCAAATTTCGTTTGGATGATTAAAAATCGACCAAGTTTATTTTAATTACTACATGAAAATGGCATTATTAATTTTCATTTGAGGCCATAGTGTTAGGCAAGACAGCCGTAAGTGCTATCATCTGCATGCTTTCGTGGTTGCGTTTTTGGCACACAACAAACACATTTTCAGGTAAGAAATTTGCAAAAAATGGCGGCATTTTACTTAAAAGCTCTGTTTTCACTGGATCTCTGGAGGAATAATGCTGGTTACGGCTGCCTTGTCTATAACTACTTCATTTTTATCGCGCCTTGTATTCAAAAATTAGGACGCATTTTGCAGTTTTAGTTATTTCAGTGATATCATCTAAATAATGACGAATTTTGATGGAAACTCTATTTCGAAAATTTGAGACTTACTGCTCTCTTCGCTTTTACGGCAGTACTCTTCTCATATAGGCTTACTTGAAAAAAAAAAAAAACACATTGGATCTAGAGTCCAGACTCTTGAAAACATTGACAAGAAAAAATACTCTTGATTCAATCGGATTTTTGCTTGAATCAAAAGGAAATCCGCTTACATTAAGAGGCTTGGTTCTTGATTTAAGCTAAATTCTGATTGAATCAAGAGTATTTTTGCTTGTCGATGTTTTTAAGAGTCTGGACTCTAGATCCAATTTGTTTTTTTTTTTCAGTGCACTCTGTCTGGTTGTGAGCCGAAACCGTGAAAGAATTCGTCCACCGAGCGCGGATTGAGTTTTGAATTGTAGCTAATTTTACCGGGCGCAAAGGATGACGTCAGCAGAGATGAGTCCTTACATTCCCGGGCCGAGTTCGTGTTAGTGCTTGATTTGACATAATGAGTGAAAATATTCTGATTAGTCTCGATCATAGTTAAATGGACCTACATTTCACGAGGACGACCCATGTTACGATTGAAGAAGCGCCGCTCCGCCGCAACACGCTTCCACTGCGAAGTCATCGTCAGATCCGTATCTTGCGTGAGCAGTGGCGATTCTTGAATGATGGCAACACTGTTTTTCTCCATTTAAATGTATGTAAAACAATCGGGTATCAATCGGTAACAATCGATATTTTTGATGGTGGGGTGGCGTTTGCTGCTTCTCGTATATTGATGATGGCGATTGAGGATCGGCGGCGTAGGGCCGTGCACTGAAAAAATCTATGCATTCACGCTTCATAAAGTATGGGTCGGAGCCACTTTCAGGCTGACAACATATCTCTTTCGCACAAAGTTCATGGCAGCACTTCAGTTTCGCACAACTTCAGTTTCGCACAGTTTTTATAAATGCACGATGTAGCAACATTGCAAGCCCTCAAATGACACTAAAAATGACACAATTAAAGAAATAGAAAAAGAAATGAGAAAAAGATAAAAGTTGACTCACCAGTTAGGTGTGATGCGGATTTTCGACTTTATAGGTCTAGGTAGATAGGATCGTCTGGAGATCGCCAATCTGGATCGTCTGGAGAAATATCTAGATCGTTCTCGAAGGCGGCTGGATCGTTTTCTTTAGAGTTTTTTGGCTGTTTAAAAGGGAATAGTTTCTTTTCATCGCCAACAACTTGTAGAAATTGTAAAGTATTTAAATACTTATAAGTATAGTAAGCGTGAGTAGCGATTATGATGTTTTCCTCCAATTTTATTTGCTGTGGCCTTCGTTGAAAAGTCTCTTTTTGGAGGACCGAATTTATTTTTAACTTTATCATACTTTGATTCTGCTTGATACTGCCTACTACAGCGTGTGATGCCCACTTCCGTTTTGATTCAAGCAATAATCCGATTGAATCAAGAGTATTTTTTCTCGTCAATGTTTTCAAGAGTCTGGACTCTAGATCCAATGTGTTTTTTTTCCAGTGTACGATCATCATCAGGTCACTACACTAAAACTTGGATGTGCGACACCCGTAAAACGAACATTATATGGTAAAACAGTAATATTAAAAAACTTAGTAAAAACATTTGTGGGGTGCACCCGGGCAGCGATTGCGTTATTCTTATCCACACGCATTTTTATCAGTGTCGCAGCGTTCGGATCGTTTCCACCCCGAACTGGCAAGGTTGGAGTGTGGATTATGTGGGTTTTTCGGGTAATTATTTTGATGAGACGGGAGTGCGCGTGGTGGTGGACGGACAGTACGGACACTCGGACTCGGGCAGTGGGAGACCTAATTGGCTGAATCGAGGCGAGAGGAACACAGGCGTCTTTGACACTTTTAACGGTTGAGCCTCACGTTAAACGAATTCGTTCCAATGAACCTTAATCAGAACGCTGTTGCTCAAGACCTCCACTTCCTGTTGATCCCCAACTTGGGACCCTTCCTCCGTAGCATATGTCACGCACGGCTCCGTGTAAAAGCTCAACTTGAAGCCACTCCTTGATACTCTAAGTCGAACGTTAGAATGACTATCCCCCTATCACTCGCTCTCCTTTTTTCTGCATGCTTACTCGGAGAAAAATAGTTCCGACCCATCTGTGACCCATCCCGACTGCCGTTGCTAATCTGTATACGAATGCGCGATTTTTTGCGTTTTTTGAGTTCCCTCGTTCTAGCTGCGGTTTATTGTGTATTCCGGTTTTGTGTATATTACAATTTTTTGTGTATTTTGTGTAATTGTTTTTTTGTAACCCCAAAATAAAACTTTGCGGGTCACTCTTCATAAAATTTTATCAGCTTTACTTTCGGAAATAACTTTAATTGTCATATCTTGCGCTGGAACGGATATATTATGAAAAAAACCGCGGGAAAGCAAGATTCTCCGCGGTTTTTCCGATTTTCCGTAGTTAGCACAAGGTTAATCTTTTCTGGAAACCAAAAATCCGGATTCAGCGACCAAATTACACAAGAACCCGTCTGAGTTCAGTCCCGAGTAACGTTTCTTTCGTGTGTGAAACGACGAATTTTCGCAAGTGGCATGCGTAGCTCCTAAAAATAGTCAAAATTCATGAAAAATGAAATTGAAAAATATAAACTTTTGATGGTTTATATCGAAATTGAAAATAATATTTGAAAATTGAATTGAAAATGAATTTCGTTTCGTAATAGCGCATTTTGCATCGCACACGTAGCTCCCAAAAAATCGTCAAAATTTCATGAAAAGTGAAATGAAAAATTAGACATTTTTGATGATTTGTATTGAAATTGAAAAAAAGATTCAAAATTTGAATTGAAAGGGAATTTCGTTCCTCATTATTGCATTTTGCATCTTTTCCGGCAATGAATAATGAGGACTCCAGGGGGGCTTGCTCAGGAAGTTCGGAGGGTTCGCGAAGGGATTTATGCACTAAGAAACCGCTTGTTCTCTGTACACTGAGTACCTGCAGGGATGTATTCGGGTGGACTCCCTTCACGCGGGGACTCCACCAAAAGCGCCGCCGTGAATGGAGCAAGGCCGTCACGACAACGGAGAAGCATATAAACGTGCGTCAATTACTCGGGAGAAGTCGCGATCCTCCCACACAACCGCGTATCTCGAACCCCGCATGAGCCCCAAAACCGTGGATTTATATGTGAAAAAGAGCTCACGTGGAAATTGATATAGGTCTTTTTGTCGAAGGGCGACGAAGTGTGTGTTTTAAAGCGATACCCGGGGTAAAAAACAGGAGCGAGGCTGCTTTGATTCCCGATCGGGGAGTCGTTAAATACGGCGACAGCTTTTCGCCCGCCCCCTCTTCGGGGCGGGGGGATGGAAGGGGGGCGGGATCCCATGTCAGTCCGCATCGCGCGAGGTAAAGCGGGATCCTCCGAAATCCTTCCATCACCGCGCTCGAAAATGGTACCTGTGTCAGTGGTTCCCAGTCTCCGTCCATCGTCCGACGTCATCAAGTTTCACTTGCACGGAGAAAAATTTATGGTTACAATTACCATATCAGTGGTGTTCATATGAACTCTAATTAGTGTTGCCAGAACGATAATAGAGATATTTTTCCATTAAATGGTAATTTTATTCCGTCATGTAAATTACGATTGCTCCAAAGTAAAATATCACTATTTTGACTATGGCACTACTAATAAGAGTGCATATTGAACAATAATATTGTATTATGAACATAGTTATTTCTAGTGTGAATTCTATTTTGCTGAAAACGTGATTTCGTTTCCTAGGAGTTGAGGAAACAGATTTTCAGAAAAGACGCTCAGTTTGTTTAGTAATGAAGGTTTTTCTGTTATGTTTTTAAACTGAAACTTAACGAAAACAAAACTAACGGTTTTTAACTGTAAAAAAACTGATGTTGAGTGAAGTCCGCACAGATATAACTTTCAAAAGAAACAAATTTTCGCCTTTAAGCGCATAGTGCGAAAAAGGATCGAAAGTTTGTTCGCATCGACACCATACGGAAAAAACTACGTGCATGGGACCCGAAGTTGAGGTCATGGAGTCTCTGAAGTTTTCGGATCACGCATCCGAAAACGTCAGATCCAGCTGCCGAAGTTCGGGTCAGACATCGAAGTGACCCGAACTTCGGCAGCAGGACTTCGAACCTCGACCCGAACTTCGTTAAAACCGAGGCCCGCCGACATCGCACCAGATCCCATGTGACCTCAACTTCGGGTCGCACGCACGAAGTTTTTTTCTTCACGTAATAATCGATCCTGTGCACAAAGCTTCAAATGGAGGAACTATCGATAATCGATCATTCACGCCTCGATACTGAGACAATTTTCTATCCACAAGGCCCCTATAAAAACCAGTATTTTTCATGAATATCTAGAGTACAGGTATACCCTTCTCCAGACGAGGGGCCAGGATCGGAGTTTGGAACCACTGCGCACAAAATGTGTATTAATTTTTATTTTCCCCATCATCTTGGCGCACACTTGTGCGGGGGCAAGGCATGGGGCTCCCTCTTTAGTTCGATTAATGATCACTTAGCCAGGTCTCCGATTTCAAAGTCCCGCCGAGCCGAGCCTTCCTAAAACCCTTTCATTCCGTGTCGATAACCCAAGGCAACACTCTTGACAATTTGTACAAGAAAATCCAGAAATCGTGGATGGTAAATGTTTTAGGAAGGACATGTTCATAGTACGCAAGACATTAAAATTAAACCCAACTGTATTTGAATCGGTTTCTGTTAAACGGGCGTAAGTCCACAAATCCAAATTTTTCAGGAGAGGCAAAAAACTGATTTTCTCGTTATGCAGGACACCACTAAATTTCAAAAAGGGTTCAAAGGTTGTATAAACACCCGTTTAAAAGTTCTGAAATGTTTTTTTGGCTCAGAAAAATTTTAGTACCCTTTTAGGCTAATTTTAAGTTTTGGACTTACGCCCTTATACCAGAAAACGAAGGATGACTGAGACAGTTTCAAGCCAAAAAACTAATATTAAAGTAAGTTTGAAAAATGTAGCACATGGTTTTTTTCTTTTATATAGCATAGGAAGTTATTATATGTTTTTAAATGTATTTAAAGGCCTAAATTTTCTAGAATTACTCCTATTTTTCCAAAATTAATGAAGGTGACATGGGATATTTTCATTTAAAAAAGTGTTGAAACCAAGTTTTCAAATTTCAATCATGTATTTTTGTGATTAATGCACAATAAGAGTTATATCACCTAACAGCTAGGTCAAGATGCAAATTCAATACAAATGCTCTTCATTTATTATGAAAAAAGTTAGAGAAACTTTAGAAATGCGTGAGTTTGAGAACTCGCCCCCCCTATTCCACAGGCTTCTATACATAGGACTTCCGCCATCTTTTCAGAAAATGTGTATGTACCCTAAAGGAGACTGAAAATGCAAAAAAAACGATTTTGAAATTTTTGGACTTACGCCCGTATAACAGAAACCGATTCATTTATCGTAAGCACTAAAAAAAAAATTCTTGAGCTAATATTTTGGCTTAATGCGTCGTTTCCTGTCGGCAAAATTCGGTTTTTTGAACTAAATCCGTGCAGATTTAACTTGAAATCAGTTTTATTTTAAGTTATAACAACGTGCTTTTGCAATGGTTTTCTTAACCTAAAATTAACGATAGGAAAATGACGCTTTTTTAACTGAAAAAAGAACTGTATCTATGTTCAAATCCGCACGGATTAACTACAAAAAACCAATTTTTTCGTCGAGAATCGATGCCTCAAATCAAAATAATATCTCAAGAAAAATTTTTTTCCATGAGATCAATGATTTCGCTATTTTCTGGTAGCGCATTTGGGCCGTTTTCATATTTGCACCGCCAACAGCTACTTCCCTTAGGAAAGCTCCCTTGAGGATAATTCCAGAGGAACCAAATCAAATTGTCGAACAAATTGAGTTAATGTTTTTGAGTTCCACAAGTCGTTTATTTTCACCTAAAATCTCCAAGTCGAAAAAAAAACCTCGTGGAAAAAGGGGTTGAAGTTTATTTTCTACATTGAGTCTTATAGAGGAATCAAACGTATTTTTCTCAATTTCCACTTTATGTGGATTGGTTACCTTTCTAATGCATCTGTCTACCCCGAGAAAAAAGAATGATAAAATTTACCATTCCTTCACGTTGTTTTTCACACAGCATCAATTGAACTGCATTTTGCAATTTGGAACTATAAATTCTGGCTCATCTAAGAAAACACTTAACGCAGGTGCATAGGGAAATTAATGGCACATACGTTGTTTTTAAACCGGGCCGGAATTTATAGTTCCAAATTGCAAAATGCGGTCCAATTTAGAGTCAATTCTGTCAGAAGAAAGGTCAACGTTACTATATACTGGCACAGGTAACCATTGACGCTGTATTTCATACAGCGTGAAGGAATGGTAAATTCTACCCATCTTTTTTTTTCTCAGTAGTTAAAAGCCAAAAGGTGACGCTGTTACCTGTATGAGTTGGCACCAAAGCGCGGGGTCTCATTTTACCAAAGTGCCGAGTGTTTTATACACTCCTCAAAATATTCACCGCCCCCGACATTTTTCCCTCCTTTTTTCGGAACCGGTGATTATAACAATTACCAATCAACTTTCCCCCTTGGACATTTTTTCAATCCGGAGCTTGCGTTCGGCGCGAGGCCGTCAATAAGCGCGATCGGCGAAGAGAAAGAAACTCCTTTCGACGAAGGAAGGAGCTGTTGGCAAACACGACACTCGTCGGTTTTTTCCTTTCACTCCTTTTCTTTGCCGCTTCCTTCCGGGCCGCCACCGCGCAAAGGCTCCGTGTCTTTCAACCCTTTCACCGGGGGCCTTTGATGCTGCCCGCCACTTCATCCGCGTCGCGTAAAGGATGTGATCATTCGATGATTTTGATCGAACGTATCCGCGGAATATATATTGGTCTTGGATTCAGATCAAGGATTTATGACACATTTGATGCATGCAACGTAACCAAGGCGCATTGCACCCCAGAATCTTCTCTGCGGTGGAGCACAGGGAGAACCCTCACACTGGTTAAATTTCGAAATTCAGGGTCCCGCTGTGCCCCATCAGACAACGATCACTGAGGACAACGTGGCCCTCAATTTCGGATTCTTTGGGGTCCACTGGAAAAAAAAAAAAAAAAGAAAAAAAAAAAAAAAAAAAAAAAAAAAAAAAAACACATTGGATCTAGAGTCCAGACTCTTAAAAACATTGACAAGAAAAAGTACTCTTGATTCAAAAAGAATCTAGCTTAAATCAAGAACCAAGCCTCTTAATTCAAGCGGATTTCGTTTTTATTCAAGCAAAAATCCAATTGAATCAAGAGTATTTTTTCTTGTCAATGTTTTCAAGAGTCTGGACTCTAGATCCAATGCGTTTTTTCAAGTGTCCATTTCCTGGAGCCAGCTCATGTATAATAGCTATACAAATCAGTAGGTCAATTATCGATAATTGAAATTTATAGACAGAGCTATAGACAAGGAAGACAAAAGGGATGTGGAGGGATCCTATTGGTGGAATCGGGTGGTTGCAATGGACAAAGGAGGAAGGTAATAGACTAACTAACGGCGAACCACGAGGGACCCTTCAGTTAGTCCACCATTTTCTCCCTTAGTTTATAAGAACCACCCATCTCAACCAGTAGGATCGCTCCGCACCCCCTATGTCTTCTCTGTCTATCGCTTTGTCTACTAATTTCAATAATCACCCCGCTGCCAGATCAGTAATTTTACTGAAACTACTTGTCGATTCATCGTCATTAATATCAACGCCTCATATTCGGAATCATTACGGTCTATTTATATACGGCTGACTTAGCAGGCAAAATAGGAATAGCAGGAGACATTGCTTGAGGAGAAACATAAAAATACAGGCCCGACAAAGCAAACAAATTAGCCATCTCGAGATGACACTGTGAAAAATGTAACAAATTGCCTCGGGAGTCCAGAGAGCAACCGTCTACGCGTAGGTTCAAAAAACTTGATCAACCTGACACATCGATGGTTGCCTGATTTCAATAAAAATTCTGTATTGGTTTCTAAACTTGGCGCGTATTATGTAACCACCGTGGTTTATACGTCGCTTGGCTGACAAAGGGGCGTATCTAAACATTGAGATGAGCCCGGGAAATCATTGAGTTAAATGGACGATAGGGCTTATTGCGAAATGCAGTTACGACCTTTTTGCCAGGAGGGCGACGAATATAGTCCACCGACGAATGTAGGAAGTTGACGACCTGAGTGATGATTTAAAACGAACTTTTGATAAGGGTCGCTTATAAAGGACGTTAAGGGTGATTTATGTAAAGGAATCTTTGGTAATGGGAAGGAGAATAGATGAGAAATAATCTAATGAAAGTCACGTAAAAATTCAGTTTTGGCGCAGATGAAGAAATTAGAATTACTATGTATATGAAGCCTTATCTGTAACAATAGCGGATGTGAAAAATTACCTTTTGGAAACACATTCAAAAAACTGTTTTGGCATCGAGAAAATACTTGAGATGTGATCTTCGAGATCTGTACATTATGCCAGAGCCAAACTATTTAATTTTTGTGTGAAAAAAAAACAGTTTTTTAAAGCGTGTTTCGAAAGTTAATTTCACACGCTATGTAAGATAAGTCCTCATACATACTGAGGGGGCGGAGATTTATGTGTTGACACGTATATTTGACTTAGTGTTAGCATAAATGTATTCATTTCCGCGAAACGATGCTCATGTATGTACATTCTAAGCCATCTTAGTTTGATTTTGGAATCAGAAGATTGGTAGTGACATTTTTTGTGTTAAAGATTTTGCTGCCCTCATGGGCCCCAAAAGCTCCGTATTCCGACATATCCATTCTCTCCCTGTATTGGTTCTCTAGGATCAGACGGTCAGACCAGTGGGCTCATTGTTGAAATTGATAGGCAAAGCTGTAGCCAAAGAGGACAAAATGAGTATGGAGCGATCCTATTGGCTCATTTGAGTAGTTCTCATAGACTAAGGTGGTAAATGATGGAATATCCAAAAGGTCTCTCCTGAGTTGCCGTTAGTAATCTATTACCTACCCTCTTTGTCCATTGGAACCACCCGCTTCCACTTATAGGATCCCTCCATCACTGGAAAAAAAGTCTCTGGACCCTGAGTCCACACTCTTAAAAAATTTGACAAGAAAAAAACCTCTCGATCCAATCGAATCTGCTTGAATCGAGAGCCAAGCCTCTTAATTTAAGCGGATTTCCTTTTGATTCAAGCTAAAGTCCGATTGAATCAAGAGTAATTTTTCTTGTTGATTTTTTTTAAGAGTCTGGACTCTAGATCCAAGAGACTTTTTTTCCAGTGATATCCTTTTTGTCCTCTATCGTCTATAGCTTTGTCTATCAATTTCAACAACCAGCCCGTAGATCACAAAAATCTACGATTCGGGTCTGATAGATTCCTGACACACGAAAAGTGGCAACGCTGTGCTGGATCCGCATATCTGTCACTCGAAACTGTTAAAATCTTCGGATGGACAAAAGTTAAACTAAACGACTAGAAACTTGCTACGGGGCCGGTGCAGTGACCAGTGTACCACTGCACGGGCCTGCTTGTTGAATCGTTATCGAATGACCTTGATCGATATATAGCATGTGAGATGACCCCCGGGACGTTATCGATCAGAATGCTACGTAACGCTATCGACCACTCGACCTGCAGGCTTCCTCCTCGAAGATGGCTCTGGCCCGCGGCCGGATTCGCGCCTCACGTGGTGGTCATTCCAGGTTCGGACGGACAGAATTAAATCGACCTTGTTCCACCGCAGTTTTATCAAACTCTTTGAAAACAGCTTCGCCAAAAACAAACCTTGCGATTAGAATCGACGATCTCAAGTATCAGAAAAATATGGGGAAGTGAAGGGTTCAGTTCGCGCACGTGAAGAACCGTGTAAACACGGTCAGCGGAAATTCACCTATTACTGGAGTCTCTCTGTAATATTGAAGTGCATTCCTCGTATGATTGGAATACAAACAAGTGTATTTTTTCTGTACTGAGGCACCGAAACTGGATGTCTCTAATTGAATGAAAACCTTGAATGTCATCTTCCGCAGTGTAATTAACCTGTAAATGAGAGGTGATTCGCACATCTACGTATCCGTGTATACCATTATGATAGTAGTTCATTTGGACTGTGTCAGGGAGAAAGGACCCAAGTCACATCTACTAAATTTCATCGAACCATTTAATTTTTTACAGGAGATCAGTGGTCCGGATTCCTTTGAAAATTTCAGGAGATTTTCTTCACGTTTTAGAGAAAATCTCCCAGCATTTCAGACAGAATCTAAATCACCGTTCTTTTGTGATAAAATTAATCATGAAATCTAACGTGGAATACTAAAAAATTTCGAATTTTCGTGGACTTGAATCTTCGCACCCAAGTTTAGGACTCGTTCTCGAACCAACAAATGTGAGAATTTTCATTAATTTTCTGTAATAAATAATTGACAACTAAAGAACATCCAGAAATCATCAGGCAACTCTTAAAACATTCCTAACTGGATGCCGTTTACGATAAATAAATCACTAAAATCGCTATAGTTTCCTAGTAGCTCGTGTCCATGCTTCCTCCTACAACCCTTCTAACCCCTTATAACCCGTGCGTATCCTACAACCCTTCTAACAACTTATCTTTGCCAATTTTGGCCCTCATTTATTATACCATTTTTTGACGAGAGAAGAAGGGTGTTTTGAAGGAGTGTTGTAGTGGGAGGTTGACCTTTCCGCACAAATTTCCGATTTCGACATCTCCACACAAAATCTTAGATTGGCATTTCCAAACAAAATTTTTCCGAAAATTGTATATTTATTCACACAATTTGCAACACAGCACAGATTAATGATTCGCATTTTGCTAAAAGAGCTTTTAGAAAATGTATGTGAACAAAAACATTTTGGGGGCCATGAAAAAAGGCAAAAAAGAGGTTTTTGTCCGGAAAAAGCATACCTCCATTGTGGTTCATACACTGCCCATTGTCCAGTGCTTCTTAATCTAAAGAAGCTCCCGTGTTAATCCCTCATCTCGCTCATTTCTCAAGGCAGCTCGACATTCTTTCACTGAAATGCAGTTTACACTGCACTTTACTCATCGATTTTTTTGCGATTGGCCGGTGCGCTTGCCGTGTCGCGGCGAAGAGTCGTCTTGGATAGGCCGGGACGTCAAAGGTTAGCACGCCGACAAAAGAGATGAGCGCCGGATCATATCGAGAGTGAACGGGCCGAGCAAATATGAATATTTACACGCATCATTAACCAGGCTGGTGACTGGTGAGCAGCGACCGATGCCGATGCACCCATGGATAATCGATCAAAAAACTGTCCCGGACCCCGGCAGCGACAGCGCCAGTCTCGAGGTCCAGATATCTCGATTCGAGGTCGGATCATTCGATCGAAGGCTCATCGATTTATTTCCTCGATTTTTTAACCCCTTCTTGTACACCCAGAGAAAAATCAACCCGAAAGTTTGCTTACGGGATGTAAAACACCAAATAACTCTAGCCTCCAGTTGAAAATTTTAAGAAAAAATGCCAGCTAGTTTTCTTGAAGAAATTCATCAGAGAACGAGTGTTGAATACCAACGTCGGAGGAATCAGGGTTGCCACAGTCAGGGAACACGGGAAACGAAAACCTGAAAATGTTAGGGAAAATTTCGAAAGTGTCAGGAAAAATTGTTAATTTACCTCTATTCGCTTTCTAGAATGGATTTGACGTCTAGAAAACGAAAGCCCGGAAACTACTTCAAATTATGCCTTTTAGGCCGTATGACATATTGACATACCCTCAATTTTCAGGGAATTTTAATCAAATGTGTTAGGGAAATTAGAGTAATATCAGGGTTTTTCACTCTTTAAATTTTGTGGCAACCACTGAGGAATGCATTTTCCCAGTCTCTTTATTGATTTCTGCGCTAAATTCACCCGAAATTGTACCAAAATCAACAACAAAAGTGTTGGTTTGTGTTTCACCTCCTACTTAATAACCAAAAGTAATACACGAACACAAATATTTTTATCAGTGTACCCTTTAAGAATGAGAAATGAGATAATCATTTAAACAATGGGCCTTTGAGACTTTTGCCAGAGCAAGAATTAGAGTAAATTTTTAGAACATTGGCTCAAATTCAAAAGGAACTCATCGGTAAAGTCTGTAATGCACTCCTAACTTCCAATCTGCGTAAGAAGTTAGCGATTTTTAGCTTCTCGCTTCAGGAACAATATTACGGCACAGATGAAAATTTCGTTAGAGGAGTCGGTCTATCCAACTTTTGCGTACTAAGATGCTCTTGCAATACTCAACATGACCGACGCCATTTCGCTAGAACACATGTGACGGAACGAGGTTCTGTCGGAAAATTTTGAAATGAGTACACGAATTTTGCAGAGACATGTGAAGTGGTGATTAAAATGTATCGATCCGGTCTAAATCGAACTGTGATCACATCGAAGCATGCGCGCAGCCGAGTCGCTGATGCATTGGTGGATGGAGCTACCAGGATTCAAGAGGAATATTTCCCACGAGATGTCACCGGCATGCAAGCAATCACCATGGTAATGTCGCGGCGCCAGCAGCTTCCACCTCCATTGTTGCCAGTTACAATAATAACAATAAAATAGAAGACATACACATTTTCAATAAACGGGTTTACAAGACTAGAAACAGATTAAATAAGTACAACCTGGACGTTTCTGGCTGATCACATGCCCTTGTCAACTGGAGCAATAGCTCAAATGTAAAAATTAAAATAAGAAAATGAGCATGCAACTGATCGAGGTACGAATCTGTGCAAACTGAACTTGTAACATTCTCCAAATTGTGAATTTTAGCACCTGGAGCAGTGAAAAGTTTAATCACAATCAAATAAAATAAATAAACACACACCGAAAAAATTTTCTTTTTCTTTTCTTTTCGTTTATTGTCGACAAAATTTGTTGTTTTTTTAGTTAAGTCCGTGCCAATTAAACTTGAAGCCTGTTTTTTTTTTCGTTAAAAAAGTCGTTCTGTTATTGTTAAGTTTTTATTTTAAAAAACTGTATCAAAAAACCGTTTCCCTAACTAAAAAAAACCGACATTATCCTCACGGAATACCGTGTTACTCACCAAGTGACTCGAGTGTGGGAGCAACAACTGTGTGCCAGGCACATCATCCAAATCCCTCACTGGAAAAAAAAAGACATTGAATCTAGAGTCCAGACTCTTGAAAACATTGACAAGAAAAAATACTCTTGATTCAATCAGATTTTTGCTTAAATCAAAAGGAAATCCGCTCAAATTAAGAGGCTTGGTTTTTGATTTAAGCAAAAATCCGATTGAATCATGAGTATTTTCCGTGTCGATGTTTTTAAGAGTTTGGACTCTAGAACCAATGTGTTTTCTTTTTTCAGTGCTCTGTGAGCTCGTCGGCGCACAGATCTTCAATGAAATCATCGTCAAGTTTACTAAAATACGTTAAAAATGTAAAAGTTAAGAATCCCATCGCAAGAAAGTTGCAATTTGTCAACCCTAAGTTTTGGTCAATGTAACCGCACGTTTCCTTTGTATTTTACTCTCCAATTTCCACAGAATGTCGTTCTTTTTTCGTACCGTTCAAGTCTCTACTCGGGCAACAGACCCGTTGGAGTGACACCGCTAAAGCCCGGGGTTCAGCGAGGTGGACTTGGACAAGTTGGACCGGGGGGGGGGGGGGGGGGGCACCCGAAACCGGAGCCAGGATCATCCGGGTTGACCATCCGATTCGGGGACTAATCGAGCGGATAATCTTCGGCCGGGGGACCCAAAACAAACCATCATCTCCGTTCACTTCGGACGACCATATCTCGTGCCCCATCGCAGGTCCACATGCGACAGCGACTCCGGTCTCAGTGACGGGTTCGCTCCTCACGTGGAGATTCTAGAATAAGATGACTTTTTACATGTATGGATTGTACTCGATAGTGGTTCGATGTATCGATTGGTTCAAAACAAAAGAAAAAAACCCAAAAAAAATTTAGGATTTAAGTTTGGAAAGCTAGAAATGAGGAAATTCCTTAGAATTAGACTTTTTAGTCATTTTGCACTAGTAAGAATAAAAAATCCACCACAAAAAATCCGTTCTCTCAGATTATTCAATTGACTTTTGAGGCTATACCTGTTGTTCGATGTTTGCCTGTTAATATGTTATTCGATATCACTGGAAAAAAACACATTGCATCTAGAGTCCAGACTCTTGAAAACATTGACAAGAAAAAATACTCTTGATTCAATCGGATTTTTGCTTGAATCGAAACGAAATCCCCTTAAATTAAGAGGCTTGGCTCTTGATTTAAGCTAGATTCCGATGGAATCAAGAGTACTTTTTCTTGTCGATGATTTTAAGAGTCTAGATTCTCGCTACAAATAAGACAAACGGAGCAGACACAACATAGAAATAGAGTAAAAGGAAGGACTCGCTCTGATGACGGCGCAGAGATACAACTATTCGTGCTTGATGGATGGTTGTGTTGTATCTGCAAAATTGAAGGCGCGATGCGTAAACTCGCAATGCTCCGCTCTATGCTGTCAATGATGTGTCGCTGATTCGGGAGAGAAGTTAAAAAGCAAGGCCCGATCACGTCTCTCCTATCTTCGGCTGTTTTGCTAACGTAGCCCTTGAGGTACACTACAAGTAAGACGGACGGAACCAACACAATATGGAAATAGAGCAATGGAAAGGTCGCGCGTGGATGACGGCGCAGGGATACAACTATTCGAGCTTGACGGATGTCCGTGTTGCATCTGCAAAATTGAAGGCCCTATAGCGTGAGGCGTGAGCTCGCGATGCTTCGCTCTAGGCTGCCATTAAACTGTCGGTCCGATTCGCGGAAAATTTACAAAAAACCAGAGGCAACGTATCTGAAAGATACACACAAAATCTGAAAGAAACAATATTGAGCTCTGTAGTTTTTGAACTTTAAACATCATGTAGCTACTATAGTGTTTCTTCTTTTTGCTTTTTGTATGCATCCTTCCTGTGTTTTTTCATATTTTTTCTTTGAACTGATGATGGTCATAGTTCATGGGTGATAAGTTTGCCTATTATCATCATATCAAGTTAATTTCTAATGGTTTACTTTTTTAAGCTGCGTTCAAGTCTCCAAGTCTCCCTTCGTATTTTCAGACGTATTATAAGTTTCGAAGAAGGAAATGTTTTTCACTATACTTGGGCTAGACGAACGGAAGGTTGTCGAGTCATGAAATGGTTTTAATAGTTTTGAATCGTGTTCTACGTGAAACTTTTCTAGGGTGCAATGGCGATTGGGCGTCGCGTCGCAGAGCTCGAGGCTGCGCTGTGAAAGCAGCTTAAAGTATGTATGCTTTTAGCACCTTGTTCAGTGGTCAATTTCACACGACGCGCGCGATGGGAGGTAGTGGGATGTTCATAAAGCATCTACTTTGCCAAATCTTAAAACTTTAATTTAAACCGTTCCAGATTTCAATCCTCTAGCGAAACTAAATTTTAATGCCCCAAGGAATGGAGCAATAGCAGGGAGTCACCACAGATGGTTTTCTCGGGGGGAAAAATTCAAACAGAATAAAGGAAGATGACATCAGAAATTACATGTTTCCTGTCTTCTCCGAAATTGTCTGTGGAGATTGGCTCCCTCTGACTGTGGTTGTACAATGTGCAACATGGTATATCGACGGTGAAACTACTAAACCACGTATCTCGTTTGCGGTGTTTAAAAATCTACGCTCACATTTTATTTTTTTGAAGTAGACCAACTCAATATCATTCCTTGAAATTTTCACGGAATTTTCTCCGCACAAAGAGGAAAAATCACAGAAATTTTCAAGACTGGATGTTAAGTAGTTTTTCATTTAAAAAATAAAGTATGACAGGAAGTCTGCGACGTCGCAAACCGAGATACGTGGTTTGGTAGTTTCACCGTCGATATCCCATTTTAGACTTACAATGATTTCCTGGGAAAATAAATTTACTCCGTTGATTTGACCCGATGGAGCAAGAATGAATCAGTTTTACATCCATTTGGAAACTTCTTATCACATCACCCACCAGCATAGCTCCTTAATGTGTCAATTTTCGGATCGGCGAAGGTGCGTTATCCGGCGACAGAAAATAGTAGCGAAGCGACATCCTAAAAGGCTCTTAGGAGAACTTATCCACCGTAATGCCCCAACCGGTAACGTCTGAGAAAGACAAGACCCCGCAAAGGAAGGAGTACTCTCTGAAAAGGAGCAGGCAACGGGAAGAAAAACACCTTTTGAAACGTTGAAAACACTCGAGATGACTCAATGTCTCGCGGACAATGGTTGTTGACGTACTTTGTTCGTAAATTGACCAAAAACCCATAATCTGCTCCATGTGTGGGGGTGTTAAACCTCGGATCCTTGGCGGTGAGATTTTTTCGACGCTCGGAGGCTCACGATAAAAAAGTCTCCCTGCGAACTGCCAGCTTGGGCGAAATATTCAATAAATTGGCTATCGATGGGGCGAGAGTGCCGTGACGAAAATTTGGATGAAGTTCACGGTGAACGGAAAAAATCAAATTGCTGATTTAACAATTCAATTGCTAAAAAAAAGTGACGGCAATATTTCAACGCAAATTTCAAAAAACAAAATTGCAACTTCAACCACCCCCGTGGTTAAAGTAGTTTAAAATATTGGTCAAAGTAGCATTTTTGAGTTGTAAAATCTACGTTCAAGTATTACAGTCACTTTTTTAGCAATTTAATTGTTAAATCAGCAAATTAATTTTTTCCGTGTGGATCTTCAACACCTCGAGGACCAATTTTCTCAACTCGATTTAACAGCCAGGAACTTAGACTTTCTCAATATTGAGAATAATCAGTCATATTAAAGTATTATAAACTCCTTTCCACTTTACAGTGGCTATTTTACAAGTTTGTGATACTTTTTGTTTCCTCCGTGTATATATAATATATATTATATATATATATATATATATATATATATATATATATATATATATGAGTCGCTTTTATAGCGCTCTTTGGCGCTGTGCGACGCCTAATCGCCACAAAGCTCGGTCTTCCCACAGGTCATCAGGGAGTTGACAATCTCTTATCTCATTCAACACCCCCTGTCGCCAACCTCTCACTGGGCGTCCCCTACGTCTCCTCCCAGGAGGAACCCAATCAAGCATCTTTTTTGGCAGCCTCTCTTCCGTCATCCTATTGACATGACCATACCAAACAAGTTGTTTGGTCATGACGTCGAACACGATGTCATTTTCGACTTCCATTATCTGACGCACTCTATCATTACGGACCCGATCTCTCCTAGAAATTCCTGCTGACCTTCTCCAGAAATCCATCTCCGTTGCTCTTAGCATATCCTGTGTCCGTTTCTTCAGCTGCCAAACTTCACATCCGTATGTTAATATACTTTTGACTACAGCGTTGTATATCCTCCTCTTGTTATCTTTGGAAATCCGCTGATCCCAGAGGATTCCATTTAACATCGCTATAGCCTTCCTTGCTAAGGTGTTCCTTTCCCTGATAGCTTGATCCGTCCTTCCATCCTGGGTCAACCGCACTCCCAAGTACTTAAAGTGCTCGCAGCCTTTGATCTGCTGCCCATCCTCCAACTCAATGCTTTGCTGATCACCGCCAAAAGTCATCTTCTCAGATTTGGATATGCTGACTTCCAGACCCCACTTCCGATACTCTTCTACTAGCTTGCGCATCATGTATTCCGCGTCATCTTGATCTTGAGCAACCACCACCTGGTCATCAGCAAAGCACAGAGTAAACAGAGTTTCGAGATCACCCAAGGGGACACCCATACCAGAGCATTTCTTTTTCCATTCTTTTAGCACGCACTCGAGATAAATTTTAAATAATGTTGGCGACAAACAACATCCCTGTTTTAAACCCTTAGTCACATAAAATCCCGCTGACAACCCCCCATGGCACTTAACTTTGGTAAAACTCCCTTTATAAAATCGCTTAACAGCGTCAATCAACCCCCCGTTAAAATTCGATTTTTCCAAGGCCTCCCAAAGTTTCACCAACGGCACGCTGTCATACGCCTTCTGGAGATCCACAAAAATTAAATGCAGTTCCTGAGCTACGGCCATTTTCTTCTCAATGACCTGGACAATAACAAAGAGGTGATCTATCGTAGACCTGCCAGCTCTAAAACCAGCCTGCTCCTCTGCTTCGTGATCCTGCCATTCGTCCTCGATCTTCGCTTTCAGTATCTTCCCGTACACTTTGCTTATTGTCCCGGTCACTGAGAGCCCCCGGTAGTTGTTACAGTCGTCCTTCCTTCCCTTCTTTTTGTAGATGGCCTTGATCCAAGACTCCTTCCACTCCCTTGGTACCTCGTCACCCCTGATGCACTGCTTGGGATCTATATCACAGTACTTTCTTTTTCTCCTCGCCGTATCCACATGAATAGGCAAGAAGTGGTTCTTGTTGGCCACGATCACAAACCCTCATTTGATTTTGGTCATTAGAGACCAGTTGCGCTTTCGTCCCTTCTGTACCAAAATCGACAGCCCTTGTTGTTTGAAGTTACTCGGCAATTACCAGAGCGTTGATTTTGACCCTGTTGCACGATGTTGGCACCAACATTATAAGATTGCTGTGGACTAGAGGTCCTCCGTCTAAATCCGTTAAAAGTATCGAGTCTTGAAGAAGCAAACCCCTTCATCAGATAATTTATGTAGATTGTTTTACCTACACACATTTAACTAGTGGAAACACAATGGTGCAAAGTTTCCAGTTTCGCCAGTTCCACTAAAGCTCCTCAGCGAATCGAAATAGAAGATTTCCCCCCCTGTATTTGAACTTAAGATGGGAACTGAGCTTAAGAGCTGAACTTGAGAATTACGTCCGTATGTAAAAATAAAATAGTTGGATTGAGAGAAAGGAGTCATATGAACACTAATGGGTTAGCTTTGACAGTGGTTGCTTTTATGGGTTACATATAACCCTCACTGAAAAAAAAGACTCTTGGATCCAGAGTCCACGCAGACGCTTAAAAATTTCGATAAGTTAAAGTACTCTTGATTCACACGGAAAAAACAGGGTAGTCGATACAACCAGCGGCTAGTTAAAAATGCGGCAGCTACCGTGCGGTAGTTACCGTAACCACCGCACGGTAGCTGCCGCATTTTTAACTAGCCGCTGGTTGTGTCAACTACCCTATTTTTCCGTGCATTCAGATTTTTGCTTGAATTAAAAGGAAATTCGCCAAAATCAGAAGGCTCGGCTCTTGATTCTAGCAATTATCCGTTAAATCAAGAGCATTTTTTCCTGTCAATTTTTTGACAGCCCGGACTCTAGATCCAAGCTACTTCTTTCCAGTGGAGGAAAGATCTGTGCGCCAGTATTGACCAGTGCCGAACCGTCGGTCAGTCTGGGCACTAAGCTACTAAGCGTTTATTCTAACGGTTTCAGCACATATGTACCACTCCCGTAATTTTTAGAAGCGTCCTCATCAAGAAAAAAAAAACAAGGGTTGGAAGCAACTCGAGCGTTTTCCCAGCACGGCGCGTTCCGAGACGCAGCTGGGATAATCAATCACCACACTTCCTGAAAGATGCGGGCCTCGGAAGTGGGCCGGCGCGGGTTTCGCGGGAAGCGCGATTCGCGAAACGGTGTTTACGCCGTGTTTGGGTTGGGCCCCATTGTCCGGCCACGTATTAGCGTCCGCCGGAACAAAGGCCCCCCACGGCGGGCCCCGACCGCAAGCAACGGCGATAATGGCACCTACCCCAAACACTGGCCTCTCTTCCCGGGATCTCGGGAGCCGAGTTTTGTCCGCCGCTAACGGGATCAGGTGGACCACTGTCAAAACTCCCCGGTTCCCGAAATATTCGAGATGATTTACGGGTCTCGGGGTGGCGAACTCTCCGCTAACGGGACCGGCGCGCGTCCGCTCAGCTGACCGAAAGCGAGAGTACCGAGACCTCTGACAAATGGTCCGGGCCGTTATAAGTGAGAGTGGCGAAAATCCGGTGAGGATCAATTTCCTGGTTCCAACGGGACTCCGGGAGGTTGTCGTCCCGGCTCCGGCGAGGGTAGGCAAAAACTGGTCGTTTTGAGCGAGGAAGAGAGCGCCTCCCGCAAACTGATCGTTGAAATGGATATGTCGCAGGCAAATAGTAAATCAGGCATTTTGTCAAATGCCTAGTCAGATATACGGTCTACAAAATTTTGTGAATTCATGGCAAAAACCTCGCGAGTTTTGACTATTTTTGGAAAAATAACTCATCAATTACCTGCGAACTCTTTTCGACTCTTCCTCCTTAAGCGCTTCTCATAGTTTTAAATGTCGAAATTCTACAAATTCCGTATTTTATGACTTGTTGAAAATTTTAAGATAAGTGTGTGTTCAGGAGCTAATAACTGTTTCAAATACTAACGTATGATGCCTATCGTTACCAAGACTTTTTTTCTTGCAGGTGCAATGAATTATTTTGTCTAAAATTGGAAAATGCATCAGAATTTCAATCTAAGTTAGAATATTTGACTATTTGCCTAGGCATTCGACAAAATGCCTGATTTTACTATTTGCCTGCGATAGATAGACCAAGTAGTGGAATGCATTTTGCAAAAAGGAACCAGGAGTATGCCATGTTGATAAGATTGTGCAACTTCACCCTCCGTGATGAAACTTCTGTAATCATGCAAAAATATGAAATTTAAACGATAAATTTGATTTAAATTTACACTTTTTAGCGTGTAAAATCCAAATAGTCTATAGATGAACAGGTTTTCTTTCCTCAGGACATAAGAGGTTGTACAATCTTTTCAACGTTGCAATTCTCTTGGTTCCTTTTTGCAAAATGCAATCCAAGTTATAGGCTATGGTAACTGTTCAGTCAGCCACGGATAGGACGCCACGCAACAAAATTTGTTGCATTTAGTCACGTTGTATGTTCTGTTTGGCTAAATGAAAGAAGAATGAGGAGTGTGGTAAAATTCAACAGAAATTATTGTTGGTGGCCACAGCTTCTGAAATGGATTGCATTTTGCCAAAAGGAACCAGGAGTATTGCAATGTCGCTAAGAGTGTGCAACTTTTTCACCTTGCAAATATAAACAGATCATCTACACGAATTTTACCCTAACTCCCAATAAACTATAAATCCAAGTTGAAAATCACCTTAGTAAGAGTAGTTGCTTTCATTATTTCAGTAATTTTTCGCAAATAATGTAAGTCGCACATCTAGCAACATTGGAATGCTCTCGGTTCCTTTTTGCAAAACGCAATCCAAATAACTTACCGACAAACTCTAGCGGATTTTCAGTTTATGTGACCTTAAATATGGAACATTTTTTGATTTTCAGCATTATCTGGCACCCACGCTGTATGCAGTCGTTTACTAGTAACATATACGATGCTTCATTGGTGAATTAGAAATAATAGTTCTGAAGTGCCAAAAGCCAAAAATGTTATTAATGATGCCAAAAGATGAAACTAATAAGACCTCGGTTTCTCAGCGTCTATCAAAATTGAACAAATATCACAATCTAGTAACTGTACTGTCGGAATTAGAGCTATAGCAGGTAAGAACAAAGCTGCATACATACTAAAAAGAACCGTGTGAAATAATCAGGATCATAAAGATTTCAGAAATCTTCAAATTTCATGCATATACCTCCTTCGATTCAAATTATTTTACACGATTCCTTCTGGCATAATCTCGCTGAAATTACAACAGTATTCATAGAATTCTACCTTCAAAATACGGTGTGGACTGATTTTTGCGATTAAGAACTACAATACCTGGCTCTTCCGTAAATACTCTTATTGTCACAGAGAAACTATTGGCACATACGTTGTTTCTTAATTGAGTTGTACATTTTAGTTCCAAGTTGCAGAATGTAGTGCATTTAATGTTAAGCGCGACACCCATTCACGTCGTTATAAGTGCCCTACTTTTCTCAGTTCTCTATTGACACACGATGTGACGGGCCATGAGAAATAAAGCCTGGTTAATATTTCATTTGATGAAAGCTCGATTGACCGCGCGCATACATATTTGTATTTCGCCTTGAAGGTAATATTATCCAAATCAGACCAGACGTTTGCCTGTCATCAACTCTCACGTCTGACACGACGTCTTGTCCTAGACTGTCGCCCTCAGAAAAAACGCCGTATGGACGTTAGGACGATGACAAATGTAGTAAAAAAACGAGGATTTTTCATGAAACTCTGTGTTTTTTTCCTTGGGATTTTTAGACGATTTTGTTCGCAATTTAGTGCAATGAGTGTAAAACTTTCCAGAGAATGACGTTGAAAAATTACATTTGGACTGCATTTTGGCATTTTTGCATTTTTTTTTGCAATTTGGATTATAGATTCTGGCTCATCTGAAAAAAAAAAAAAAACTTATGTGCATAGGGAAACCAATGGCACATATGTTGTTTTTGAACCGGGCCAGAATTTATAGTTCCAAATTGCAAAATGCAGTCCATTTGACGTTATCATTTTTGTTTCTTTTTTCAAAACCGTGCGGATTCAACTCAACATCACTTTTTTTTATTTGAAACAGCGAAGTTTAAGTTAAGACGACGATAACGAAACAACGAATCTGTAACTCAAAAAAACTGATTGATAAATTACTCGCGTCTCGTGTCATCACGCCCTGTAGAGGGGACTCAGAGGGAAGTCCCGAAATTCATCGGCGAAATAAAATTAAGACTGAAAATGGTGAGTTTTTTTTTAAAAAAAAAAAGTTTACCATTCGAAAAAACTGGCTACAAAAAACTTTAATGCTGACTTTACTTCATCCGCTGGAATTTGACACCAAAAAAACCAAATTCTGTCGACAAGATACGACGCTTCAAGTCAAAATCATTTCTCCAAAAAAAAAAAAAAAAAAAAAAAAAAACATTTCAGTGTATTTTACCGGGAGGGACTTCAGCCGTACTAAGCAAGAACGCCGTAAATCCATCAAGTTTTTCCCTTGTTTTTTTGGAACTTAACATTTTATAACATAACAATTGTTTTGCCCATGCACCTCAAATCAAGTTAAGTTCTTGATGGTAATTGCGAAAGAATTATGTAAAAAAAAATTGTCTCAAGGTACACAAGTTTTTCTGCATTGATACGTTGTTTCATTTTTTTTTTTTTTTTTTCTTTTTTTAAATCCATCAAGATTTTCCCTTGTTTTTTTGGAACTTAACATTTTTATAACATAAAAATTGTCTTACCCATGCACCTCAAATCACGTTAAGTTCTTGATGGTAATTGCGAAAGAATTATGTAAAAAAAAATTGTCTCAAGGTACACCAGTTTTTCTGCATTGATACGTTGTTTCTTTTTTTCTTTCTTTTTTTTAACCACTTCAAATAGCCCACAAGGGCTAATCCTGCGCTTCAGTCCCGTGGGCTCTAAACAATGTAAAATGGCGTTTACGGCGTTTTGGCGTCGCACGGCAGATTTGGCAACATACGAATAGACATGCGTTATTATTCCTTAGCCTGGCAGTAGACTAGGCCGAGAGAGAACGTAGTTGAGAGTCATTGTGACGACAAGTGACCTGCGACCCAACAAACTGAGGTCATTGCTAGCCGGAGCAATTACTGAATCACTCTTTTGTAAATCGGCCCACGTACGGATACACGCCGGCGGCTGATTTTAAGTAGCCGCGATTAGTCAGTCACCGACGCCGTGCTTCGATACATCGAAACAAGGGCTATTTCGTGAAGGGGAAGTATCGAAGTATATCGCATTGCGAGACCGGTCGAGGCGCTGTGAGTTTTGTTGTTCTGAATTGGACGGAATTGTTCTTTATTGTTTGTCTGTTTTTGTCTACTGATTTCGGTTCAAGTGACAGGGTGCACGAACGCGTGTTTTTCACCTATGGACTTCTAGCGGGTGGATGAACTAAAAATTCACGAAGCGAAACCGGAAAAAATGAAAAAATGGGTCTCTTGTATGCACGCCTTGCATTCAAATAAAGAGACTTTTCACAAGATAAATTACACGAAAATTAAGTGGTACGTAAGATCTCATTCATGTTTGGAGATAGGACAATTTTGTCGTTATTTTTCCCTAACTTTGATATTAGTTTTGCTGATTTCAACGTTATTTTTGTGTTCAACAGCTTAAATCAAAACTTTTGATTTGATTTAACAAGCCATCGCTCACTTCAATTTTTGGCATATTGTTCATATTAACAAATTACACTTCGTTGAAATATTATAGTGTGTACTTATACGTCATGTTTAATATTTGCAAATTTACACCACTAAGCAAACTGTCTACATTTTCACATGATCACATGCGTTACTATTATGTGAGGTAATGATAATGCTCCGGTTGCCGTCATTTCCTCCCTCAGTCTGTTGATACTATTGGCGACCTTTGCTGACCAGTAGCCTATAACAACCAATGCTGAATGACAACTCTGCTATGTCTTTTTTTTAAAAAAGCGCGGCAAATTTCGTCTTACAAGCGTCTTTAGGTAAATTCCACGAAAATACACGGATTTTGCCGATTTCGTGGATAAATACAGGGTGTACCAAAAGTCCGTCCCACCCCTGCTAACTTTTGAACGAATTGAGCTAGGGTAATGAAACTTTGGGAATGTTCCTATCTCAAAGGGGACCATCTTTTGGGGGGTCAAAATTTTGGTCCCCCCTCAGGGGGGCGCGGGGGGCCCCCAACTTTTTAATTTCAAATAGCAACCCCTATCTTGTGATACATCATTCGAAAGAGCATAAAAAACTAAGAATTTTGGCGCAAACCGCAGATCAATATCTTAATTTTTGACCGAGTTATGATAGGTCAAAGGTCAAATTTGACCTATTTTCAAAAAATCATAACTCCAGTTCAAATTATCGTAAAGAAAAAAATAAAACGGGAAAATTTACCAAATTGTGTCCGCTTTTAAGTAAAAATTGCAGAAATCACTTCGCTGTAATTTTAAGGGGGGGGCTTGGACCCCCAAATACGTCAATTCAAAGGTCATTCAATTTTCCCGCGAAAAAAGGCAATTTCCCCTAGATTTGCCTCCACATTATCTCAGTAAGGTCAAAATTAGTTCAACATTACGTTGGCAAGTCCCCAAATTTCGGGAAAAGTTAAAAAAAAACGAAATTTAAACGGATCAAATTTAATCACCTTAAATTTCGTTTTTTTTTAAATTTTCCCGAAATTTGAGGACTTGCCAACGTAATGTTGAACTAATTTTGACCTTACTGAGATAATGTGGAGGCAAATGTAGGGGAAATTGCCTTTTTTCGCGGGAAAATTGAATGACCTTTGATTTGACGTATTTGGGGGTCCGAGCCCCCCCTTAAAATTACAGCGATGTGATTTCTGAAATTTTTACTGAAAAGCGGACACAATTTGGTAGATTTTCCCGTTTTATTTTTTTCTTTACGATAATTTGAACCGGAGTTATGATTTTTTGAAAATAGGTCAAATTTGACCTTTGACCTATCATAACTCGGTCAAAAATTAAGATATTGATCTGCGGTTTGCGCCAAAATTCTTAGTTTTTTATGCTCTTTCGAATGATGTATCACAAATAGGGGTTGCTATTTGAAATTAAAAAGTTGGGGGCCCCCCGCACCCCCCCTGAGGGGAACCAAAATTTTGACCCCCCAAAAGACGATCCCCTTTGAGATAGGAACATTCCCAAAGTTTCATTACCCTAGCTCAATTCGTTCAAAAGTTAGCAGGGGTGGGACGGACTTTTGGTACACCCTGTATGGATGATTTCGCGTTGAAACCGGAAAATGACCGATTTCGTGTTATTTCGCTCTATATTTTCGTGATCAGGGGGTTATGATCGGTGCTCCTGTTTGGTTTTAAGATTTCTAACCACATGTTAACAATTTCGAGGCGATGGTTCTACTAACGTGATAACCGTAGGTTACCCTTTCTTCCCCTCGGTATACGTACGAGTATGTACCCTCAGGATAGCGAGGGATATGCCCTCTATTACTCAAGTTTGTTCTCAATTACACCTAAACTTCCTGAAAATTCCAAGGAAAAACATGCATAACTTTGACTCAACTTTGACTTTGAGAGCTTTTTTTGAGTTTCAGAGGAAAACAGTGGCACCATCGTGTTCCTCGCGAAATCGAACGAAAAAAAACCCACTTAAATTGCGAAACCCTCACACATGTTGGGGCTCAATTTTTCACCGCTTCCTCAACAACGGTGAATTTTTCCTCTCAGTTCTATGGACCGAAGCCCACGGTCTGATAGGAATGTAAGTACTGCTGGCCACCGAGGCTGGGGACACCGCTCAACGTTGTTGGCACAACAACCGATGATTGATTCGAGCATCGCTCGCCGTTCGCGTCGTCCTTCTCCTTGGACTTTCGTACTCACGGTTCCACGAGACCCGCCAGAACCCCCCCCCCCCCCCGCTCCCCCCCGCTACACCGATCGAATGGAGACAAATGGTCGGTAGCGCCCAGCGTGAGCGCTTATCATCTCCGATCCATCGAAAAAAATACCTCGGTGCCCCCTGGCACCCTTCGTTGCCAGCTCTTTAAATATGTTTATCAAACGGCATATGAAGTTTTCCAAATTTTTTTTTAAATTATCATTTTTTATCAAATTCAAACATATTTTTTGAGTTTAATTGAATTCCAACTCCTAAACCATCGGAGTATTGGACTTATAGTTATTATACATTTAGATTTTTATTCGCAATGGACCTCTACACTTTTTGATAATTTCATAAATAATTAATAAACAGAGTAAAAGATAAAAGATAAGAAAAAATGAAAATAAACTAAAAGGAACTAACATAAATTTAAAAACAAAATAAAATTCATATAAGTTAATTTTAAAAGTTGAAACAAAAATAGAGAAATAAATAAAATTAGATTTAATAATTTGCCCAAATAAAACACCCAAAATTAAGATTCAGATAAATCTTAAATAAAATTTATAAATTATAGAAATTTTTTCAACAATGATTACACCACACATGTAAGCCAAAAGAATCACAGTTCCTCTTATAAATAACATAAATAATAAAAATCTATAAAAATAAGAATTAACAATAAATACAAGAGAAATTCTCGAAAAAATGAGACATAAAATAAAAAATAAAATTAAAATCACTGGATTAAACATTATAAGATACAAAGGATTAAAGTACTCAAAGGAGTATTGATGAGGGTCGTTTTTTGGTCCACCTTAGCTGAATTTCTTCAAGTCAACGATTTCTTGTTTAATAAATGTCTATATTTTACGGGATGCACAACGATTTTGTCATTTTCAGTGTTTTTCGGGGTCTTATATAGGTCTGAGGCCCTGTACCTTGATCTACGTGTTCATGTAGATATCTTCTCAGTCTAAGAAGGAAAATCAGTGATTAAAAGAGGTAAGGCAATGGATATAGAGTGACTGACAGACAATACATTTAGAAAAAAAAGACCCTTTTGAATCTGTTGGTTCAAAACTAACCCATTTGGGTGTGCTGCCATCAGCATGTATCATTGTATCATGTATGTCAGCTGTGTCGGTTTTCATTGCCTGTTCTTGTTCTCTATTCAGCACCTCTCTGTCGAGTAGGAATAAACCGGTCAAGCTGAAATACTGTAGTTTTTCCATAATTTTCCTAATCCCTTCCAATCATTCTTGTTATCAGAGAGCTACGAGGTAGTCCCTTGTGCTCCTTCTTTCTCTCTTTCTAATTTCGACTCCTAATCAAATCTGATCCCGAGTTGATGCTTAAGCTCTGTTGCCACATAGTGCCAAAAAGTGTCAAAAACAATGGAATTTAGTGATAGTGTTTCCTTTTCGGTGTCCTTTCTTGGTGAGGCACCATGGAAGAACATGTGACAACAAATACGACAACCTAAACCACACCCAAACAATCCTAATAACGAGATACAAACTAGGAAAAACATTAATCCAAAAATTAATACTGAAAATTACATGAAAATTCTTAAAACTGATTTTCCTCTCCAACAATTAGAGACCGCTGCTCCTATTGTTATTGAGTCTAAACAGTTAACCAACTCCCTGGCAAATCTCTTCAAAATTCTCAAGAGTTTACTCAGATCTTAAAAGCTGAACTTTAACCTATTAAAACTGCAGCTTCTTTTAAAGAAGAAAATGGTCGCCGTTTTAAGGACATCGAGAACATTATCAGTAACTTTTAATCAAACGTCAACTTTACACTAGTTAACTCAAAAGATACTAGTGCAGAGGAAAACAGCACCGTAAACAAGGAGAAAGATAAAAATTTCGACGAAACTCACAACGTTAAGATGCATATAGTCTTATAGGGCGAGCGCGCCCGGAACGGCTAGTAAAATACTTAAAAATCAGAGCCCGCCAATCAACTCATGTGGTCAATATTAACGAATATTTTACACTGTGTAATATACACAGTCCAGAAAATTTAGAACACTTTCTATTTACATGTCCAATTTATTGTATTTCATGAAAAGAATTGAAGGCAAATACACGCAAGGAGTCGTTTCAAATGTAATGGCTTCTGTAATGACAAACAAGGCAGCAATGAAGTATACAGTGACAGGTTTTAGTTACGGAAACCATAAACTTAAGGCCACATCTTGGTCATCATGCTGACCGGTAAGTTGCCCTTTTATGCATTCCCTTCTTTGACAGTTAGAGCCAGATTTATGAAAATGCTTTTGGAGGGTTGGAGCTACCCTATGAAAGTGCTTGCGGAGGGTTGGAGCTACCCTGGCTGGCCAACAATTCCAGCAGCCAGGTAGCAGATGTATGAGATGTATGATCTCGTTACACTGCAAAGTAAATGATAGCGTGTACCCAGTTGTTGTACCAGAGGACCTGGTGTTAAGGCTCCAGGATTCTTGAAGGGTTGCCGGGTGACAGAAGCCGGACGGCTGCGGGTGACGAGAGCGGAATGCCTTTGTGGCACTTTTTCGAGAAAAGAAAAATGGACTGATGAACTTTCACTCTAGATGTTTGGTTTTTTGAAGCTTTTTGGATAATTTTACTTAAAAATCACCAAATCGCACCGAATTTTAGCGCACTTATTCGCGTCGGGGTCACCATAATATGATCGTATAATCATATAGGGAAAAGGGAAAGGGAAACAGGGAAATAAGGGGGTGAATGACAAATATATGTAGGAGGGACCGTGACAGGACAAGTAGATGCAGTACAATGAATAGATGTCACTATGGAAACGCATACAGGCCCTATTTCACCTGATTTTTCAACATTTGCCCACAAACCCGAAAAATTCGCTTTTTTCCGCCTTAATCGGCCTTCAGACCCCTGTTTAGGCCAGTATTGGACCTGGAAAGAAACCTTAATCATGATGTATTCTATCATTAATATAAACTTCGAAGGATTCTGCCTTTTTCTATTTCACTCGAGGGGAAGTGTCCCCTCCCGGACTCTCTTCCCCACCCGGTGACTGACGCTGCGCTGTGCTGAACGGTTCAGCCTGAACCTTTCCCCTACGTCTGACCGTTCCCCACTCCTCTGTCAATCGAACCATATGCCACCGCTTAACGTATTGTCGCTCGCCCACCCAGGTACGTAGCGGCCAGCGGTCAGTTGATGATAAATCTCGCTCATGCTCCTATGCAGCTACGCGTTGATTACGCCAGCTAATTACTTTCTAATAATTAGAATTTCTTCGATAATAGTTTTCTTTATTTATTCGACTGTATTTTTTTCTCTGTTCTTCTGTGATTTCCTTGGTTCTCTACTGTGTTTTTCTTAAATCTCTGAGTCAGAAATCTGAAGCACTTCGGTATGCACCGAGTACTTCAGATGTGTGACCTTAAATCTTCGGTATATACCGAACTACTTCAATTGTCTGACCCGAACTTCGGCAGATGGACCTTAACTTTTCGGATGCGTGATCCAAAAACTTCAGAGATCCATATGATCTCAGCTTCGGGTTCCATGCACAAATTTTTTTCTCCGTGTTTCCTTTTAGGGGACGCAACTAAAATTTCAGTAAATTTTTTTCAGAAAAGTAAAGAAAGAAAAAAAAAAAAAAAAAAGTGGCTAACGATGGTTCCTCACCTTCACGTGGTGTTGGCTGTTTTTACTAAGTGGGAACCGTCCATTTTAAGATATAGTCTATTTTTGCCCTGCCATTATTATTCTACAAGTTAATTGTGGAGTGAGAATTTCATAATGTTTTCTATGAAATCTTCAAAATATAGTGATAAAAAATTTGCAACTACTACAAAATCGGCTCGCGAAGCGAGCCGAATGTCACTCGCGTAGCGAGTGACCGGGGGTCCAGGGGGCGTAGCCCCCGGCTAGGCGTGACGGGCGCGCGAAGCGCGCCCAGAACGGCTAGTAAAATATAGACCTCCAACGAACAAAAAATTGTTGAGTTGAGCAACATCCACATTCGGGGCACTGTTTTTGAGGAGGTAGTAAATTTTGAATAAATAAAAATTCGCGCAACTGCACTGATGTAGCGAATTCTTTGCTTAATTTTACTAAACTCATATTTGAAGCCATCTTGTTAAGTAAAAATACCTATTGAGATCTTTAAGACGGATATATTGAGGATGTTTATGTGAAATAATTGGTATTTGCCGACCGGAAACAAAGTAAAAATGTTGAGATCTATAAGGCGATTATTGATGAGCTATACGTGCAAATTCGTATTTGCCAACCGGAAACGGAAACACGAGAATCATCTACGAAAAGCCCGGTTGATACAATCCATCTGTTCCACCACTCATCAAGTACCATCTTTTCCCTCCATTTGTTTACGTCATGAGTGTGTATCGGTCCATCTAGTGTTTTTCTATGTGTCTTGAAAGAGAGAAGCCCGAGTACGGAACTGTATGGGGGTACCGTTTGCGGGTATGAAAATAAGCCCGAGTACGGAACTTTTTCCGAAGAAAGTTAGGGTGGCCCTAAAAACGGACCCTATCGGTACCCCTTATTTTATGGCTGAAAATTTTGGAGGTCAACTCTGCATGTCAAACTTTGCCCTTCACCTTTTGAAATCGAATTTATCTCTAGAAACTCCCACTAACTGATCTCGAAACTCAATTTTATCTCTATGTAATTTTTCTGAAGCTGGGATTGCCCAGCAGTTCATCGAGCAGTTATTTCCTTTCTGAAGCATAATTTAGTGATAAAATGTCCATGTAGTAGAAAATAAAGACAAACAAACAAGACAAAACGGAGTGGTTACGTGATAACGGCTGGGGTCAGGTCGCCACTCAATTTTGTGTTTTTATGTTTTTTCTCAGCTGAAAATGAGCTGGTAACAGCTCGAAACGTCCTGTGTTTTAGTGTTTTAATAATCTTTTAGCCTTATTTACCCATATTTTAATTAAATCTCCTCTTTATTCGTAGAAAATAAATACCATGGATTGGAACTCCACTGACAAAGCGATCGCAAGGATGTACGATCAAATCCTCAAGGAGCCCGGCTGGCAACGCGCTGTGCGGTAGTTGCGTGTTAATATTATCATTACAAGTATTGTTTATCAATTAGAAATCAGTAGCCAGGATTCGGCGGACATCCGATTAATCACTGTCGGTGTCAGGCGCGGCCCATCCGTCTTCGGCCGGAGCGGGGCCCCGAGGGACCCCCGGCTACAAAGGACCCCCTCTCGACCCCACCTCCTCCACACGTTTAACACCTTCGATCGGCCACGCTCACTTCAGTCCATCGGCCTTTATTCGATAGGATCAGTCGCCCCGTATCGATCGATAAACTCAAACTCCCAATGTTGGACTTGTTTACGATATTTCCAAAGAAGCCCCCGCTCCCCGAGAAGTTGTTCCTTTTCACCGGAACCTTTTTTTTTATTCTTCAAAAAATCAGAGGGAAAATTACAGAAATTTGAAAAATTACCAAAATTAAGAAATTACACTCTGACTTTCACCGGTACCGTCCCACAGTGGATCGAGTCAGTGGAGAATTTGAATGCAAATGTTTTATCGCTTTATCTGACAGTGCTTAAAGAGCTGATTTCACAATATTCTATATACTTTTTTCTGATATGTAAGTCTGATTTTTCTGATTTACTGTACAGAATTGAGTGGAGAGAGCAAGAAAAAAATGAAAACTTTTTACTGTTTCGCAAAACATATGTCTCTTCCTATTTGATTGGCCGTAACTAGCGTTGTACCAAACAGCACCGCTATTCAAATCTACCGTGCAACGCGAAAACGCCGTAAACGTCATTTTAGATTTTTTGGAAACAATGTATCATAGCAGAAAAACTTGTGTACTTTCGGACAATATTTTTACAGACTTTTTTCGCAAATACCATCAAGAACTTAATCTGAAAATTTGAGGTGCATGGGTAAAACAGTTTTTATTTTATGAAGTGTTAAGTTCCAAAAACGCAGGGAAATCTAGTTGGATTTACGCACTCTCGCTTAGCACAGCAGAAAGTTGCTTCAATGAATTTTTTCCCCGCTATTAAAAAAAAAATTCAGTTGAAAATTGGACTAAATTTTGTAATTTGGAACTATAAATTCTAGCCTGGTCTAAAAACAACGTATGTGCCATTAGTTTCCTTATGCACACAAGTGTTTTTCCAGAAGAGCCAGAATTTATAGTTCCAAATTGCAAAATGCAGTCCAATTGAATTTCAGCGTATGTTGACTAATCACCATTACTGCCATTTAAGGGCACTTGGGAGCAATTCGATCAATCATTTTAAAATCAACTTTTATCCCCCAAATGTGATAAAAAATCGATAAGACCATCAAAATTGTCGGCAGACGTCAAATCCCATTTGATTCGTACCATAAACCGCCATCTATTATTCCCCTCAAACTTTGGGGGCTATCCCCCTGCGGCCTGCATGTAAGCGGCTTTGACCATGAATGAAAATGTTTTTTCCGAACTTTGAAAATAATTTCGACTCCTTTGAATATCGAACCCCGATACATCGCTGCTTGCTGCGACAGGCGAGAGCTATCGATTCGGTTCGAATCGTATGTGAGCGATTAAATTCGATTTTGGCACCCCCGCCCAAATATGTGTGTGAATGGTTATGGGTTCGCGTGTCCTTTTTTTCTTCTTTTCCTTCCTCTTTTTCCCTCGATTGAAAGAAGTTGGGTGCATGTTTGTTTTGATGGATTAAGATAGATGTTTGATTCCGAGCAGGCAGTGGGGAGGCAACACTTGGTCAGGATATTTACAAGATACAGTTTTTTTTTTTCATGAATTAGATGTATTTCTGTCAAACGGAACTATGCGCATTAAGACATGAGCCCTGACACCCGTAAGAATGTATTATTATCAGGGCTCTTGTCATAATGTACATAGTTCCGTTTGACAGAAATACGTCCAGTTGAGGGTGGAGGGGGTACCATCTCGCTGTTCCCGGTAGTTTTGATCGATCGGCTGTGTCGTCCGTAAATATTTGAAAATATTTTAAGTCTGCATGTTTTGAAATTCAGGTGCGACTGATTTTTTTCCTCTCCTTTTATTGAAAGGGTGAAATCCCGTATTTATTCCTCGTTCGGAACGTTTCCATCATCGATGCATCTCGTATTTGAAAGGTCGCTTTTGTTGGGAAGTGCTAAATATTGATCTGATTCGCCCAGCAATCGAAATCTGTAGGGTTCCACGGCGCTCGCAATCAGTTTCCGTGCCGAGTTGAATTTATTTTCGGATTGGTGTGTATAACATGTGAAGCATGCGGAATTCAGCGTCCTTTCTCAGAAACTGAATCAAACTACGTCACGCACTTATCAGAAGCGAGCTTGGGTTTCCACCACCTTCATCTAATTTCTCTCTACTCCTCGATATATCCCAAATTTTAACCCAGGTGAATTATTTTGAAAAAATCTAAATTTCAGTCTGCAGATACATCATTGAAGAATGTTCGTACCGAAAATCACCCACCAAAATCTTGAAATAAAGTCAAAAGTACTGTTTCCATTTTGCAACTCATTTCAATGTATCGATATCGATGTTAATTGGAAACAGAACTTTCGACTTTGTTTTGAGATTTTGGAGTGTGATTTTCGGCACGAACATTCTTCAATGAACATTCAACATTTGAACATTTCTTCATTCTTGCATTCTTCATCTGCAGACTGAAATTTAGATTTTTTCAAAATAATTCACGTAGGTTAAAAGTTGGGATTTATCGACCTTGCGCATTATGTTATTTGTGTCGACCCGACAAACATAAAATTTCAATAATCAGGCTGCAGAATGCACTGCGCCAAGCTGCAGATCCACCTGAAGGAACAACCATGAATGAGGTCCTAATTATACGGCATGGTCCAAGAAAATAGGAGGGATCTGTAGGGCGTCGGAGACATGTGGCTGAAATGGTGAAGTATACGGGGCGCTGATAGTAAACTGGCGTTCATTGATGCGCTCATCTGGACTCATTCATAAATGCGGCAATTAAGAGGTCTCGTGTGAAGTGGCCGCGGCTTTGACGCGAGCCTGCGCCTGCACCCACGAGCATTTGCCTCGTGCCGAATCGGACGTCGACGTCGCGTCGGACGTCAGCTCATCGTCGCCGCATGTGCCCCCACAGCTGGACCGCGTTCCGTCCAACCTATTAATGTGCATATCCACGCCATACTCAAGAAGCCACAGCTGTCCTGCTACTTTCGAGCTTTTGCCGTCTGTGCTCACTGGTAGAGTCCCTTTATACCCAGAGTTAAGACAACTCGATTACAGTGGACTCTCGATAATTCGAAATTGAAGGGAATCGGCTTTTTCTTCGAATTAGCGAGGTTTCGAAATAAAGAGAGTTCGAATTAAAGAGATTCCATGTAGAAAAATTTCGAATTAGAGAGGTTCGAATTATAGAGGGAAGGCGCCATCTGAATTCGAATTATTGAGGGGCAAATGGACGGATTTACGCCTAAAGGTCTTTAGCTCAAAGGTCAAGCTCTTTCAGACACCCAGGAACATGAACAGTTGACTTCGAATTGTAGAGGGAATGTACCGTCTTATTTCGAATTATAGAGGGAGGGCCATACTTACTTCCCACATTTCGAATTACAGAGAGAATTTTCGTCGCAATTTCGAATTATAGAGGGCCAAGCCAGCTTTAAAATTTCGAATTAACGAGGGAGAAAAATACATTGATTTTCTTCGAATTATCGAGAGATTTTCAAGGGAAACAGACTTTCCTTCGAATTGACGAGGTTTTCGAATGATCTAGGTTCGAATTATCGAGAATCCACTGTATCAGCTGACTGGCAGCCGGCCTTGGCTGGCCATGGAGGCCCAAACGAGTGCACCCAAACGAACGATATTGAGGGATAAGGATCAGGAATCCTGCGATGTCTGTCACACAAAAACAACATCAACAAATTGATCAATTAAAAAGAAAATGAGATTGGTTTGTGAATAATTTCTTAATCTATTTTCATTTTGGACCGATGGAAATAACAATTTACTCTTGATAAACCACAATTAGGTAATATTTTCATTATTCTTGTTCACATTCGAGGTACCGCCATCTTGGTGCACTCGTTTCGGCCTCCATGAGCGAGAACCAATCAGAATTGGATTTTTTTTTAGGCCACTTTCAGCCCAACCAAACGTGAGTTGTCTTAACTCTGGGTATAAAGGGACTCTACTCACTGGGTTCGTAGTGTCTAGCAACCTGAAAAATATATCTGAAAGCCATGAACTTGGCAGAAAATTCATCGATCATCGAGTACTCTCATCAATATTGCATTTTCGTTTTTGGAATTATTTTTTACTTCAAAAAATCGTGCAATTTTCTTCTGAGCTCTAAAATGATGAAGGGCAGTATTCCATTTTAATCGTGAAAATCACGGAATGATCTAAGATGCTGTTTCATTATCGAACTGTCTTAGACATTGTGTTTGGAAGGGGGTCCTAGAGCCCTGGTCCTGCAATATTAGTACCTTGACGAAGAATTGAATCAGTTAGAACGATAACACACCAACTCGGAAAAGTGAAAAAAATTATTAAGACGCACACAAAACTGCACAGTAGGTGAAGAAGTTAGTTTAAGAAAAAGATTTTTGCTGCCGAAAGACAAGTACTTATGGCCAGGCCCGCCACATCCCATCTCGGGCCCTGGTACCAGTTTTCTGGCCCGGGCCCCTAGCACAGGGGGAGGGGGGGTCCGGGGGGCCTCCCCCGAGAAATTTTTGAAATTTTAAATCTATTTGGACGCACTATGAAGCTCCTTTGATGGAGATTTTCCATCAATTTCTGCAGAATAATTACGCCTTTTTGTTTACTTTCAGCACCAAAAACTTTCGAATTGTTGCATTCAAAACATCTATAAATTTTTTTTTGAGGGGGCAGATGATAATTTTCAATTCTATGGGGAGCCGGGCCCCCCTGGACTCCCCTTTCGTACGTCAATGGCAAGGGAGTTAAGCCATTGAAGTCGAGGATGCCCAGAAAGGAGCCTCTTAGCATCCGACAACGGAAGAAAATGAAACACAGTTACTAAAAATATCATTCTACATATACTCAAAATCTTGAAAATCTCTAAAAAAGTAAGAACAATTTTATAGTGCCCTAGCGTGTTTTTGAAAGTTTATTCACCTTTTGCGGAATTTTTAGGGTAATTTTTTCACTTTTCCCTACGAGACAAGGGTTACACATGAATTCGTAGTGGTTTGTCACCTGCGTCACGGGCCCCTCCAGGGCCCGGGCCCCGGTACCAGGGACCCAGTATCCCCCCCCCCCCTTGTGGCGGGCCTGCTTATGGCCACTTTAAAGGTCCAGGTTCGAACAGACGCGCTAACTTCAATGACCTCTATGTAAAATAACTGTCTTTAAAATAAATTGAGTATTTTCGAGTTACCGAGTTGGTGTGTTTTCGTTCTCACTGATTCAAGTTTGAATGTAGACATCTCAAGCCGTTCGCAAGTTGAACGTGTCTGAATGGTGAAATGTCTATGTGTGCTCCTCACGCCCACTCTGATGAGGTGCTCCTCTAATCCCTTCTATCCAAGGAATAATGCCCAGCCCATTCTTCTACACTGAAAAAAAATCTCTGTGTATGTACCAAGAAAAGGGTAAAATTACCGAGAATTCAGGGTTCTATTTGATCCCAATTTTTTCTTGGTAAAATTACCATTTATGGAATTGGTAATTTTATCGAGAAAGCTTGGTAAAATTATTGAACTTTCTCGGTAATTTTACTGGACCTTGGTAAAAACGCCAACATTTTTTATCGACTGTGGTAGAATTACTGAGATAAAATTGTAAAGTTACCGGGAATTGATTACCAACAAAAGTGGTATTTTTACCTGAAAAAACCAGTAAAAATACCGGTTTTTAGGTAAGCTTACCAGTCCGTCTTGTTAACATTACCAATAATTGGTAAAAAAACTGAGATGGTAAAGTTACCAACGGACCTTGGTAAAAACGCCGAGAATTTTTTTTCAGGGTAACAGTGCAAATATAGATCCGCTCTGTTTGCATTAATGCATTCACTTAAAGACGCCGATTAATAAAGTGAGCCCGAAGACAAGGGACACGTGTCCGGGCCCCGAAGGGACGGCGCGGCGATGACCGCTCCAGTAGCTGGATTTTTCGCAGCTGACTCATCGTGCTCCGTTCTGGTCGCCCCCCCCCCCCCCTCGGAGCAGTCCCCGCGGGCCCCGGCAATTAACACTCGTTGTGATTGTTGACCGGGCTCAGGAAGCTGGGTCGGGGGTCACCGTGCTCCCAACCTGACCCCGGCACCCGCCGAGGGCCTCAGCTGCTGTCTACACTTTCCTTCCTCCGGTGCAAGTCATGGATCGGGGGGCAACGGGGCACAGACGGATCCAGAGTAGGGGGCTTTCGCCTGAAAATAGGTAGGAAGGAAGAAAGAAGGAAGGACAGGAAAGCAAGAAGGAAAATTGTTTAAATTTGATACTTATTCATGACGAAATTGACATGAGCTACATATTTGATGCTTCGAAAATTCAACAATTTTCTGGAGGAGGTCCCCGGTTCCCACCCGCCCCCCACCCATTTGAGGTGTTTGGATCTGTTTGTGCAACGGGGTCTCATGGAAACATGCATATCCTGAAAACAGCTATGAAAGCGGATGCTCAAAACAGTGATACTACTGTCCTCTCGACAATCAGGGATTTTTCCGGGGAGAGAGGTCCACAAGGTAACAAGGAGTCCGAAGGGCTGAAAGACGAACAATGACTGTTTTCAGAGGTAATTTCTCGGTATTCGGAGGGGAGGGCCCAGAATATCAAATAAAAAACACAAGGTATTGTGACCCACTGACAGAAAGACCTACTCTGCCGTATTGAGGGAAAACGCCGTATGAGCCTCCAGACATTGCTGAATTGCGCTGATGTTGTTTCTAAAATGAGCCGGAAATTGAAGTTTCTGATTACAAAATGTGGTCCAATTCATATTTTGTGAGAGACCTATCGGGCGGGACTGACCCAGTGACCCACAGACCGTTTCCCTTTCAGTTTCTCTTGGAAGAAAAGTTGAATGATTGGTGCGGTGACCCACTGACCATTTTTTCAATCAACAGGTCAATTGTAATAAACAGCCCACATGTTGTTATCGGTTGCAGGTAGAAAGGTCAATGTCTTCTACTCTCAGGTACATTCACCCTGTGACCCACTGACTGGTTATAGACATGAAGGGCTGAAAGACGAACAATGACTGTTTTCAGAGGTAATTTCTCGGTATTCGGAGGGGAGGGCCCAGAATATCAAATAAAAAACACAAGGTATAGTGACCCACTGACAGAAAGACCTACTCTGCCGTATTGAGGGAAAACGCCGTATGAGCCTCCAGACATTGCTGAATTTCTTTAACAAAACCGGAAATTTCTGGGAAACTTATCAATGTTTTTCTCCGAATTTTTGAGAGGATTTCGTTTTCAATATGATTTTAAATATCTGAAAATTTCCAAAAAAGCACGTATAAGTATCCTCAAAATCAATGTTTGATCGGTGTCAATTTGGCAACTATCGAATATTCATGTGGCGTTTTTCTTAGCACGACGCAGTTTATAATGCCCCGCATCGAGTGAGCTTTTTTTTAGCATGGAAAAGCTTCACTCAGCGTAATAGACGGCGACCGCGTGGCGCACTACGTCACGGAGCTGGCAGCGGAAATGATTCAAGGGGCTAATTGATCTATTTGCTCCTGATTTAGGAGCTTGGCGGATGAGTAACGAGGTAGGCGCATCATTGATTCCCGGCGTCTCAATCGGTGCCGGAAGTGGAAATTAATACGTAGCGCGGCGGCCCGCTCTGACCCGCTCCCATATTGCCCTCCCGCTCATTAACAACGAACGACAGACCAAGGCGCAAGGAACCCCGGCCAAAGTATCACAAGCGCCATGCGACACTTAAAAATGTCCGCCGCCATTTTATTTTTTTACAGAGAAATTGTTTTGTGAGGCTGTCCGAAAATGTCACTGAATTCTCTTTGTGCTGCGACAAAATTCATTGAAATTTTCAAACAGACACTTTCTCTGTAAAAATAAAATGACGGCGGAAATTTTTAAACGTCGCGTCGCATGGTGCTTGTGATACTTGGGCCGGCAGGTGGCGATATTTCGACATGTCCGCACGGCATACTCCCTCTATTTACAGAGAAATTGTTTTGTGAGGCTGTCCGAAAATGTCACTGAATTCTCTTTGTGCTGCGACAAAATTCATTGAAATTTTCAAACAGACACTTCTCTGTAAAAATAAAATGACGGCGGAAATTTTTAAACGTCGCGTCGCATGGTGCTTGTGATACTTGGCCGGCAGGTGCGATATTTCGACATGTCCGCACGGCATACTCCCTTATTTACAGAGAAATTGTTTTGTGAGGCTGTCCGAAAATGTCACTGAATTCTCTTTGTGCTGCGACAAAATTCATTGAAATTTTCAAACAGACACTTTCTCTGTAAAAATAAAATGACGGCGGAAATTTTTAAACGTCGCGTCGCATGGTGCTTGTGATACTTGGGCCGGCAGGTGGCGATATTTCGACATGTCCGCACGGCATACTCCCCTCTATTTACAGAGAAATTGTTTTGTGAGGCTGTCCGAAAATGTCACTGAATTCTCTTTGTGCTGCGACAAAATTCATTGAAATTTTCAAACAGACACTTTCTCTGTAAAAATAAAATGACGGCGGAAATTTTTAAACGTCGCGTCGCATGGTGCTTGGATACTTGGCCGCAGGTGCGATATTTCGACATGTCCGCACGGCATACTCCCCTCTATTTACAGAGAAATTGTTTTGTGAGGCTGTCCGAAAATGTCACTGAATTCTCTTTGTGCTGCGACAAAATTCATTGAAATTTTCAAACAGACACTTTCTCTGTAAAAAATAAAATGACGGCGGAAATTTTTAAACGTCGCGTCGCATGGTGCTTGTGATACTTGGCCTGGAAGGGGCGATATTTCGACATGTCCGCACGGCATACTCCCCTCTATTTACAGAGAAATTGTTTTGTGAGGCTGTCCGAAAATGTCACTGAATTCTCTTTGTGCTGCGACAAAATTCATTGATAACATCATACTTGGGCCGGCAGGTGGCGATATTTCGACATGTCCGCACGGCATACTCCCCTCTAGATGATACCACTGTGTTTCTCTCGAATGATTCTCATAGCTCAAAGAAAGCTCTCTAAGTTGAGGCCGTAAAGGCCTAGATACAAACGGCGATTATATCGATATTCATATTTCATCGATATTTCATTCGCGGCGATCGCCGTGTGTATTTAGGCCTTAACGGAGGGGATCGCCTACCTAACGGTGAGAGTCCACCGTTACATCCAGGGAAGCTCTCTGTTCCATATGCGGGTTTTTTGGCGGGAAACGCTTTGAAAGTTTCCTCAAGTTTTTCCCCCGCACGCAAGTGCATCATAAAGCTAGATTCCTTGAAAACGGTCAAACGCCCTCGACAGATATTACGGGTAGGATCATAGTCACGGTTTGATGACCACAGACTGATGATTGAAGTCTCGTGTTCCAGTATCATCACTCTTCATCTCCTCCTCCCCACGCGTTGCGGAAACTGGAATGACTTGATTAAAAAAGCATTGGATGCCAGGCATATGCCTTCCCTTCCGTTATTTTCATCGTCATTAATGCCTGCAAAAGGCTGCGTATTTTTTTTCAGTAGTAGGATCAAGCAATGTTATAAGAAAAATTTTGATGTTTAAACGTATCCTATTTGCTTTTGCTAATATTTAACCTCACGTCATCAGAAGACGATTTTGTAATCAGCGTGACTGACCCATTTGCGTGACTTTGTTTGTCACTGTTAGTCGAAACCGCCTTTGTTTTTTACATCTCTCCACGGATTTACGATATGTTGCGATTTGATCGGAGAGTGTACGGCGATTTTATCGATATTGATTTATTGCATTCTTATCTGACCGAAAATTACAATAAATTGCGATTTCATCGCCTGAATTTGCAATGAAATCGCGATTTTATCGACGGCGATGTATGCATCATTATCGAATAAAAAATCGTGGCAAATTGAAATTATTTGCGAAAAGATTGAGGAACATCGCTGAGATCTTGATGATCCTAGCGATTTTATCGCCAAAAAATCGTACTTAAATCGTAACTTCACCGTAACATCGTGAGTTTTCCGTCGAAAATTACTGCTTCGGCCTGTGAGGAAACCTGATTGCATCCAACTGCGAAAGAAGTGTTCCCTTTGGCGGTAAATGCGCGAAAAATACACGCAGCCGTACGTTGAAACATAACTTGTGTATTTCGCAGAGAATTTCAGACACTTCGGATGCGATCATCGTGATTTTCGTGCGGTTTCGCCCATCAAGTACCCCACTAAGTTGCCTGCATCTCTTGTGTGCATCCTATCCGTTGACGTGCTAATCCTGAAAAATGGGACACCTCACCTGCAACGAGGTACACTTAACGGCAGCGGCTTGTCGTCAACTCCGCATGACGCATGCAACATAGTTACAACACCGCCGTGCTAAGGAAAAACGCCGTATGAACATTTGAGAGTTGCCAAATTTCCCTTGAAAGAAACATGTATTTTTGACGATATTCACGTATTTTACTCCTTCAAATTTTTAGATTTTTTAAATTAAAGTGCGTATAAAATTATCTGAACCTTTTCGGGAAGAAACATTCAAAATTTGTCCAGAAATTCGGTTTTTAGTAAAGTAAATCTGGCAACGTTTGTAGGCTCATACAGCGTTTTTCCATGGCACAGCAGAACAGTTCGCTGTTTCCACTCTAAGGTTGCAAAATTAATTAGGACAAAACTCCCGTTACTCACGGAAACGAGTCCGTTCAATACCGTCCAAAATTTTTCAAATTTGTGCGGGTAAAAAGATAATAAAATTAGCGAGATTTTCAGTTCTAGATGCTTAAAATTGTCTCAGTAAAATTTCAATTTGCAAGTGAAAACGTTGCAACGTTTAAATGTAGCTTTAAGCCACTGATTTTACTGTTCCTGTGCGTTCGTGGCATACCAAGTCCATTGCAGGCGTTCCAAAAAATGTCATTAAATCTTGCCTTTCTGGCGAGAGCTACACTTTGATCTACCTCGCTAGCGGGAATATGGCGTATTTTAAACTAAAATGAAGAATTCAGAAAGAAATGGCATCTAAAGGATGGACCTGTTGCAAACTTTAGTCAGAGCAAAAGGAAGACTTGTTTCTTACAAGAAATGGCTCAAAAAGGACGGACCTGTTGCAAACTTTAGTCAGAGCAAGAGGCTTGTTTCTTACAAGAAATGGCTCAAAAAGGACGGACCTGTGCAAACTTTAGTCAGAGCAAAAGGAAGACTTGTTTCTTACAAGAAATGGCTCAAAAAGGACGATGTTGTAGATTTTACAGCATCCAGAGGCGACAGGGGTGAATCGGACTCGTCTTAGGAAATGTTCACCCGTCCCGTAGTATCGTTTTCGAAGCGAAAAGCTTAAAAAACGCTTCCTTCTTACATGGATTATGAAGTTAGGAATGTATTTGATGCCGCAATCACACGCTAAATGTGGGAGCTGAATGTAGAAGTTATCGGCCCGATGCCCCCGATGACGATCGAGCAATGATTCTCAGTGACCGTCGGATAATGTCGGATTTAACTAAACTTTTCGAATAAATTTGATACACATGTGGATGAAAAGAACTCGAATTTGCGAATTTTCAGTCGTTGAGCGATGGCTGTTGACTTCCATATTCAGCTGCCGAATTCAGCGCGTGATTCCGGCATGAGACTCTCCCGATGCGTTTATCGTGATTATTGAGCCATGTTCTATGAGACAACTGTTCCTTTTGCTCAAAAGTGATGCACTGCCGTGCTATGAAGAACGCCGTATGAACATTCGATGAGTTGCAAAATTGCGACTTGAAAAACTGTTGATTTTGCGGAAGGTAATGTTATTTGTCCTTGAAATTTCAGCAATCTTTACGAGTAAAATTGCAGACACAGAAATCAGGTTTCCTCCAGACAAAATTGAAGGAAATCTTAGCATAACCATGCAAATTAGTGTTTTATAGCAAGAAATTGGCAACCTAGACAACTGTTCCTTTTGCTCTCGCTGAAGTTTGTAACAGTCGCATTTTGTGAGTAAGATTCGCTGGCTCCATAGTTCCTTCAGGATGAATCCATTCGAACGTAGCTCCTTCGAGCGTCAACACGTTCACTTACCTCGTGGGTGTGGGTGTCGCGAGGCGGCGAACCGGTTCGCTCCGGCGGGATCGGGACTTCTTCGGGAGCGGTCGAGAATAAGACGAAGGCTGCGGTCGCGAATCGGTGCCGAACCGGGATAAGCCCCAATACGACCGGCTCCGTTTCATCCCGATCCGCCGCCGCCGTCGCCCGCTACGTCGTTACGTGTTGTCGCCGAATAATTGAACGGCAAATTCATCGCCCCCCTCCTCCCCCCCCCCGGTTACCGTCGGTGCCCCCCGCGGAGTCGCAGTTCCACAAACATCCTCTCGGATTGTTCGATCGCGGCCACCGACGCCGCACAGTTGATCGAGTCAATCGGAGAGGTCGCACATGAAATTTTTGACTAAAACTGCAAATTTTTGATGTCTATTTCGTCACATTTTAAACTTTAAGGGGTGCTTCTTGAAGAAAATTTCACGAGAAAACCAATGGAACCGCTTTTAGAACTTCGAAGTCTTATAGTAACGGAGTCATAAACGTGTAAAGTTTCCAAACTTTGTCCGAAAATCAAATTTGATCAATTAATGGTCAAACTGGCGGAAAACCGTCAAGTTCCGAGGAAGTCCGAAAATGGCAAGACGTTCCGGGAACTTTGAATATTCCGAGTAATCGCAAAGGTTTCGAAGTTCGGGAATAATTCCAGGAATGGCAACACTGCATGAAAGTTCCCAAAAGCCTTCCTGGATTCGATCAATCCCTTGCAATGGTCCAGGGGGATGATCAAGTATCAACCCAGCGGCGCACAAAGGATCGAGTCACTTAGATAGTTCAGCCATAAAATTTTTGACTAAAACTACAAATTTTTATGTTTATTCCGTCAAATCTTAAACTTTAAGGGATGCCTCTTGCGGAAAATTTCACGAGAAAACCAATGGAACCACTTTAAGAACTTCGAAGTCTTGTAGTAACGGAGTTATAAACGTTTAAAGTTTCCAAATTTTGTCCGACTTCTCCTATTGACTCGATCCATTGTGCGACGCCGCACAACGGATCCAGTTACCAGTAAAGGTCGAACAAAATTTGTGAACTTTAAACGCTCATAACTCCGTTACTACAAGATTTTGAAGTTTTAAAAGTGGTTCCGCTGGTTTTCATGTGAAATTTTCTTCAAGAGGCACCCCTTAAAGTTTAAAATTTGACGGAATAAACATAAAAATTTGAAGTTTTAGTCAAAAATGTCATGGCTGAACTCTCTGAGTGACTCGATCCTCTGTGCGCCGCTGGGTTGACACGTTGATCATCCTCCTGGACCATTGCAAGGGATTGATCGAATCCAGGAAGGCTTTTGGGAACTTTTCATGCAGTGTTTCTGGAATTATTCCCGAACTTCGGAACTTTTGCGATTACTCGGAATATTCAAAGTTCCCGGAACGTCTTGCCATTTTCGAACTTCCTCGGAACTTGGCGGTTTTCTGTCAGTTTGACCAATTAATTTTTGATTTTCTTTTTTCATTCAAATTTGACGATCTTCGGGAATGAACTCGGGCGTACTTGGGATTGTCTTCTCGGGACTTATGAACACTTTGAATTTTTCTCGGGACATATGGAAATCGGAATCAATTCTGTGTTATTCGGTTAAATAAAATGGCAGTATTGATCCCATGTTCCCAGTGCTGTTCCGCAATTTTTACTAGATAGGCAAGTAAGTATGGCGCATGTGCATATCATAGAGAAATCACTCTCTATCATGATGAAACGAAACACATATTGGTGTTTCTGATTATCGATCTGTTTTTTTTTTTTTTTTTTTCTTTCGAGTGACTTTTCTTTAATTTGGGCAAAACTCAACAATCTGACTGCGGTTTAACCCGAATCTCGAGATTTAGGAGATGTGAGACGCGGTTCCCATTCGCACTTAAGGTGATTCGATGGACGCCCTATTTTATGTCAGAACGGCATGCGGCATATCGCATAAATTAATTCCAGTTTTTAGCTACTCGTCATTTTTTTCGAATTTTGAGATCGCAATTCTGTTGTCAAGAGACTAAAGCACTCACTTACCAATTTTTACCAAGAAATTCAACGTAACAAAGACGTGGTTTCTTTAGAGAGAAAACATCGCATTCGATACTGATATCGGAACTGCACTTGAATGCTATATTTTCTCCTAAAAAAACCACGCCTTCGTTACGTTGAAATTCTTTGTAAAAATTGGTAAGAGAGTGCTTTAGTCTCCTGACAACAGAATTGCGATCTCGAAATTCGAGAAAAATGATTAGCAGCTGAAAAAATGGAAGCAATTGATGCGTTATATCGCATGCCGTTCTGACACAAAATATGGCGTCCGAATCACTAATTATTTTCACGATGCTTGCGGCAAATAACCACTACTCTTTTATTTTGGTTCGTTTAACTCGAATTTTTTCTCAAAAAGACCATTCGTCCCTGCAGTGCATATACGGTCTCCGTCTTCAAATCTAAAACCACGGGCTCAACGTATCTCCGCGGTAGACCATAATGATCCACGCAGGCGTCGCCCCAATTAAACCACTGTTTGTTTTTGTTTCATTTTCTCTCGACATTTTTTTTCCGAAATAACCATCCCGAGCACAAGCTCCATGTTCCTTCTCTCTCTCTCTCGTCGAACGACGCATCAGCGGTCATCTCTCTCTCTTTTCTAACACCCAGCTCGTTTGTTTGGATAGGGTAATTAGAGAGGAGACCCGTATCTGGATACCCACGGAGCTTTTATTACCTATGATTAAGCACTTCTTTCTGTGTTTTTTTAGGTGCACCTACACAGTCGTCCATTTGTCAGGACTCATCTACATTTTATGAATGATTACATCGGCCGAGCTAATGACCGCGAGCGGGGCACGTGAACCCCTCGCGCAGCTGTCATTGGGAGGGGTTTGCGGGGGGGGGAGCAGGGGGCGTGTGGGGGACGGGGAGGGGGTAAAAACGGGGTGCCAATCCGTGGTAGATACGGCTACTCGCTCCCTGCTCGTAAGTTGAGCTCAACTCGTCACGCAGTTGCCTTGTCGAACGATTCGAATATGAAGAAGGACTGCACTACGTGCTAAGGAAAAACGCCGTATGAACATTCGAGAGTTGTCTAATTGCCCCAAACAAAGCATGCTTTTTGGAGAAACATAATGCGTATTTTCCTTGAAACTTTCAGACGTTTTGGATAAAATTGTCTGGAAAATTGAAGAAAAATATTCACAATCTTCCTAGTATATTATACTTTTATTGAAGGAAATGCAGCAGCGTCTGAAACTAATAAGGCGCTTTTCCTTAGCACGACAGTACAAAAAGAGAAATTTCAGTACACAAGTTTGGTTGATACGAGAAGTAAAACACAAAATAACCCTAGCCTTCGGTTGACAATTCCAAGAAAAAATGCCTGCTAGTTATCTTGAAGAAATTTAATGAAAAACGAGTGGTGAATACCAATGTCGCATTCGGAGGAATGCATTTTCCCAGTCACCACCATTGTTTCCTGAGCTAAACTTCACCGCAAACTGTACCAAAATTAACACACAATTTGTGTTGTTTGTGTTTCACTTCCTATACTTACCAAAAGTATCACAAGATAGCACTAATATTTGCATCAGTGTATTTCAATTAATTTGAATCGAGGAAATCTTCGGTACAAGGGTGGTCGAGGCTGGCATTGCTGCTACGATTTTGCAATTTCTCATAGAATTCGTAACACACAAAACATCGATCTCAGATTTGCTAGTATTTCTTCTACTCGATAGGTTTCTTGCGAATAAAAAACTACGTTGCACAATCCGCCGAGACTGCACTTACGAACACCGTAACACAGCCGCATACGGGGTTCGGGTTCCTCCTTTGGACGGTGGAAGACCCATCTCTGCATGAGCCACAATTAGCACATGTTTTAATATGTCTCGAGGCTCATCCCAGACTGCATTACGGCTTTCTTACGCAACACAGCCGCATACGGGGTTCCTCCTTTGGACGGTGGAAGAGTCATTTCTGCATGAGCCACGATTAGCACATACTGTTGTATATCTCGGGGCTCATCCCACACTGCAGTTACGGCTTTTTTCCGTAACACAGCCGTATAGGGGGTTTCTCCTTCGGACGGTGGGCGAGGAGGCAGAGGCGGGAACGAAACAATATGTCAAGCCTGACACGGTGCGGTAAAGAATTTGATTACACAATTGACCATAAAGAGAGTGAACTGGGCGCAATTAAGTCAACAATAATCATCGTCGTTTTAATTGGACGCTCGTTTGAATGCGCTTGATCGGAGCGGGGCCCGGCCGCGTCCCGGCGAGTAGAGGAGTAATAAAAACGCGGAGGGGATTATCAACCCGGATCGCGCTGTTGTACGCTCAAAGTTTGCAAACACTTTGATTGCCTCGCGGAGCATGGAAACTTCGACTCGGTACCGGCTTTTCAACACATTTTAGGATGTGAGACTCACATTACGAGGATCTCTGCGGGTACCGTAACGATCATCGCAACACTGGTCAAAAAGACTTAATATTCTTGAACTGAGGGCTGTTTTTTTTAAATTGGCAGACAATGCTGCACCAGAAAAAAAAAACACATTGGATCTAGAGTCCGAACTCTTAAAAACATCGACATTGGTGTTTTCGACATTTTCTGGTTTCTTTTCTTTCTGATTTTCATACACGTCGTTAACATGAAATCTTAGTTAGTTTTAACCCTATGACATCGTCTTTCAAGAGCAATGATCTGACGATGATGACATCCATGTCATGGAAATGACAATTATCAAATGGTAAATTTTAATGACTAACTTTTCGCAAAAATATCCAATTGTTTCTACGAGAAATTCTTATTATAGCTTATTGAAGAAAATTTCAGACTTTTATGATGTGCCCATTGTGATTTTTGAGCAAATTTACCATTAAAAATTGTATTTAGCTGGCTGTATCTCTTGCGTGCAACAGACCCATTTCTGTTGCTCCAACAAGAAAATGAATTAGTTTCGCTGCACTGGAAAAAAAACACATTGGATCTAGAGTCCGAACTCTTAAAAACATCGACAAGAAAAAGTACTCTTGATTCAATCAGAATCTAGCTTAAATCAAGAACCAAGCTCTTAATTTAAGCGGATTTCGTTTTGATTCAAGCAAAAATCCGATTGAATCAAGAGTATTTTTTTTTGTCGATGTTTTCAAGAGTCTGGACTCCAGATCCAATGTGATTTTTTTCAGTGTGTAGAGAAAGAAGACATCCGAGATATGGAGGGATTCTATTGGTGGAAGCGGGTGGTTGCAATGGACAAAGGAGGTAGGTAGTAGGTAATAGACTAACTAAAGGTAACCCACGAAGGACACTATAGTAAGTCTATCATTTTCTCCCTTAGTCGATCATAATCACCCATTTCAACCAATAGGATCGTTCCATACTCCCTATGTCTTCTTCCGTTCCCGCATGAAAGTGACCGTTTTGAAAATCCGAATTTTGGGGCGTTAGTTGATTTTTTGGGGGTCTCCGGTGGTCAAAAATATCCTGGAAAATTCCTGTGACATTCGGATCCTTGCTTATCTCGATGCAAGCAATACAAAAAGTATTGCAACAGGCCCATCCCCGGAACTTCTAGCTATATTCTTGGGATTTTCTTGGAATCTCGGGGTTTTTTGTCAGTTTGATGATTTTGTCAATTTGATGATTATTTTTTTATCAAATTTGACGATCTTCGGAACTATATTCGGGCGTATTTCGGGATTTTATCCGGAACTTTTGGAAATCGGAATCAATTCGGGAACCCCGGAATCTGTGGTAGAATAAAGAGGCAGCACTGATATGAAATTTCGCAATGTTGAAGCGTATAGGTACGTTCCTTCGTCTAGGATACGACGCATTATTTCCAAGGTATCCAGTTGGCAACCCCGTCGATATGCCGTCAAGATGAGGCGTAAGAACAAGGGTAAAAGCTTAATTACTCGGATGCAAGATTCCGACCACAGCTGAGCCCTATCGTCTGCTGTCCACTGGTCACGTGCACCGAAAAAAGCGCCTCCGAATAAACTGCATCAACTGAGCGTCATTAAGCAAAAGGATATACCTACTTGTTGAGGTTTAACAAACCGCATAACTGGACGTATTTCTGCTACAACATGGCTTACGCTTCTGCGCGCCAGTCTTGAGGAAGCACCACGGTTCTCGTTAAAGCAAGTAGAATGTAAAGTAAACATATAAATCAACTGCAGAGTCGATAAAATCCGTATAACGTCATTAAAGTGTAAATCCGTTGACGCACTGGAAAAAAAAACACACATTGGATCTAGAGTCCAGACTCTCGAAAACATTGACAAGAAAAGGACTCTTGAATCAATCAGATTTAAGCTGAAATCAAAAGGAAATCCGCTCAAATTAAGAGGCTTGGTTCTTGATTTAAGCTTAAATCTGATTGAATTAAGAGTATTTTTTCTTGTCGATGTTTTTAAGAGTCTGGACTCTAGATCCAATCTGTTTTTTTTTTCCAGTACGGGTTGGCGTCGGCCATGTTGAATATTGCGTAGCATCCTCGTGCGGAAGGGTTGGACGGGACGACCCCTCTATTGAAATTTTCACGTGTGCCATATTAGTATCGTTTCCGAAGCGAGAAGCGTATAAAAACGCGTATGTCCAGTCTCACGCAAATTGTGTAGTTAGAATCGTATTTCAGACTCTCCTGATGCGCTCATCGTGATTTTTGAGCCATTTTCCGTACGAAGTGACTCCTCTTTTTGCTCCAGTTGAAAATTGAATCAATGGGAACGAAATCACACCAACTCGAACAAATTAAAATTTTCAAGACACACACAAAACTACGTGAAAAAGTTAGTTTAAGAAAAATTTTTTTGCTGTCGATAGACGAGTAATTATGGACTCTTTAAAGGTCAAAGCTGGAGCAGATGCACACTGGAAAAAAAAACACATTGGATCTAGAGTCCAGACTCTTAAAAACATCGACAAGAAAAAATACTCTTGATTCAATCGAGATTTAAGCTTAAATCAAGAACCAAGCCTCTTAATTTGAGCGGATTTCCTTTTGATTTAAGCTTAAATCTCGATTGAATCAAGAGTACTTGTTTCTTGTCAACGTTTTCAAGAGTCTGGACTCCAGAACCAATGTGTTTTTTTTCCAGTGCACTAACTTCAATGACCTTATGTAAATTAACTGTCTTTAATGGAAATTGAGCATTTTCGAGTTACCGAGTTGGTGTGTTTTCGTTCTCACCGATTAAATTGCAACATGCCCATTTGCAGTTTTTTCTCTTCCAAAACCACCTTCATGAGTGTCTTTATGACGTCATTCCATTGCAAGTAACTTGCAAGGGGGGGGGGAGGGGGCCCGAGCTTGCAACGCGGGGACGCCGGCAGACGGGTGACGGGCGACGAACTGAATTTGATTGTTGTGCAGCGGCTTGGAAGCGGATTATACCGGCTGAAGCGAAAAAGGAGACAACATTGGCCGATTATCCAATTGAAATGGTTTCTGTCTTCATCCGCGCAGCGCGCACTCACTCCAGCTCCACGCTCACCGAGTCACCGTACATGCACACTGCAAAGGCCCCAGGTACCGCGCCCCCGCATCCAGTCTGCTCCCTTTCACAAAAACCGCGTAAGTATCCATCGGAATGCAGTGTAGATGCGCGGTTAGATGCACCGAGTTGTACCCATCGGAACGCAGTGTAGATACACGGTTAGATGCACCGAGTTGTACCCATCGGAACGTAGTGTAGATACGCGGTTAGATGCACCGAGTTGTACCTATCGGAATACAGTGTAGATGCGCGGTTAGATGCACCGAGGTGCACCCATTGGAATACAGTGTAAATGTCGACGGCAAATAGTAAAATCAGGCATTTTGTCAAATGCCTGGGCAAATAGTCAAATACACCGGCTTTGATAAAACAGTTTCAGATTTTTCTCCTGATTACAGATAAATAATTCATCGCTTCTAAAAGAAAACATTCTCCGTAAAAGTGTAAATGTTGACGGCAAATAGTAAAATCAGGCATTTTGTCAAATGCCTGGGCAAATAGTCAAATACACCGGCTTTGATAAAACAGTTTCAGATTTTTCTCCCGATTACAGATTAATAATTCATTGCTCCTGAAAGAAATAACTCTCCGTGAAAATGTGCATCGTACAATGGTATTTTGAACGATCTCCAGCTCCTGAGCGAACATTTGTATTGAAATTTTCAGCATGTCTTAAAATACAGAATTTTTAAAATTAAAATATATGATAGCAGTTGTAGAGGGAGAAAGAGGAAGAATTCATAGATTTGATGAGTTGTGTTTCCCAAAATATTGAAAATTCGTGAGTTCTTCGCCATGTATTTACAAAATTTCGTAACAAAATTTTCGTTGCAAAAAAAAAAAAAGTTGTAGCGCCTCGTTTCGATGTTCGCACTTTCCTACACTGGTATTCTTTGTTGTAAAGGCTCTTGCCTAAGTATTTTAAAACCAAATTGAAATTGCTGCACATTGTCACAAAGGATATCGATATTGCTATGGGAAGAAACGACTTGCGCTGAGACTCACCGATACCCGTCATAATGGACTAATCCGTCGCTGCTCGGACCTAAGGGCGTATCTCAATTTCAAGGTGGTCCCTGTGCGTCGTATGACCCCATCCTTTTCAGGGTTTACGTTGAAATCGAGATAGTCGCTTACGTCGGAGGAGCCGCTAATCCTGGCGAACCGAGCTCGGACAGTAACATACCGCTTTGCGATCTTGGCCGTGGTCATAATTAAGTGTGGAACCGTTTGTCGCTTGGCCGACATAAAAGCGTAACTACACATTGAGATGAGCCTGGAACAGCATTGAGTTTTATAGACGACAGGGTTCACTGAAGAATGTAGTTACGCCCTTATGTCCGGGAGGCGACGAGTTACGAGACGCAATAATCGACTATCGATTTTCCCGTTTGAAGCTGTGATAAAGAATCGATTATTATGGTGTCCGTCGCGATCGCTGCGACTATCGATCTTTTTCACTGGTTTGAATGGTATCGATCGATACATCGCCAAGCACGCCACGGGTGTGGAAGGGTCGTCGAGCGAAGATGGGAGACAGGATATTATCGGCGATGTTTTGTGGGGATTGCTCCAGCCCGGCGGAAAAGAGGGAAATAATTCAGGGAAATAACAAAAAATCATAAGAGGAAGAAGATGAAGAAGAAGAAGAAGGGGAATAAGAAATGTGAAGAAGAGCAGCAACAACGAGGAGTAATCACGCTAATGACCGCCGCTCTTTGAAGCCCTCCGACCGCTGTTGTCAGATTGTGTGATAGAATCTCGGTTATGCAGACCGATATATTTAGTATGTGCATTTTGCACGGTGTCTACAAGTCCGGAAAGTCGGAATAGTATTGATTTTTTCAGGGCGGTCCGGAAGTACGGAAAAAGTGCGGAAATTCTGCAAGAAAGTCCGGAATTTTCATTATTTTTGTTGCAATTTGAGCGAGAAATTCAAATCCGAAATTTTTCGAATTTAATCGAATGGCGGTCCTGAAAAAGTACTGAATTTTTCTGATGAGGAGGTACTGAATTTTTTGAGAATGTACTGAATAAGTATCGTAAAAGTACTGATTTTTGGCCAAAGTGTTTTAGTAGACACCATGATTATGGTCCAAATAGCTGATCCCGTAAGTCAACCAGTATTATTATAAAATTGATCTTTCATGGGAAAAATAGAAAATTACAAAATTTCAGGTCTTCTAGATAATCAGCTACTGGGGGAAAAAGTCTTTTGAAAATAGAGTCGAGGCTCTAAAAAATTTGGCGAGAGAAGAAACTCTTGATTCAAAGGATTTCGCTTGAATCGAGAGCCAAACCTTCTAACTTACGCGGACTTCCCTTTGATTTAAGCAATGATCCGATCGAATGAAGAGTATTTTTTCTTGTCCCATTTTTTAAGAGTATGGACTCTGGGTCCCGAAGACTTTTTCCCAGTGTATCCAACATTACTTCGTTTCTTACTTTATACCTTGCTTCTGTACATTTTAGATGAGGCATGTATAATTCTTGTCGTAGACACCATATTTTGGAATATACAATAAGAAGACCCGACAGCCGTAAGCATTCTTTCTTGTTACCGAAGCCAGCAGTACCCAACGTACAACTTTTCTTCAACATCATTTCAATCAGATTTAATTTAAATGAACTGCCCAATTCAGCTAAATCAGCCAAATTCGTCTTGTCTGAGGACACTACCTGTGAGAAAGCAGCAAGTACCAAAAAATTGGACGCATTTGAATGGTAAAGACCTGTATCAATCGTGACGCATGAGCCCTGTCTTGCATGTACTCTAATAATGTATCTAAAGGCCCATGTCAGAATGGACATAGTTCCTTCCGATTTATATCCGTCCAATTTACGTCGTTTTAAATCAAACGGCAGTCAGCGCACATTTTTCGCGAGAAAGCTTCGCTTTCTTTCGTCTCTATATTTCTTTAATAGTGGTAAATCATTGTAACCCCTATCAAGAATCCGTTTTCGATGTCATACCACTGAATTTCACCAGAGTTTGACAAAAAATGTCCCGCAATATGACGCTACGTCAAGGATCTCCTTAAGTATTCCTTAGTCACAGTGTAAGCAATAGGCGACCGCCTAAGGAAATGATTGAAGGGATGATTGGTTAAGGACCGACTATGGATATGGTCTCATCTGAAAGTCGTATCCCTTTTCCAAGACTCCGTGTCCCAGGAACTATGTTAGATCTCCGGTGGGCTCAAATGAAAGTCAGGCCTCGCATGGGCCACTGAATTTCCGCCGCTCAATAGGGGTAGTTCATACGTGTGCATAGAAAAAGCCTGACGCCTTCAATTTTTCGTATCTGCAAAATGGACGAAACACAAAGAGTTGCATCTGAGCGTTGACATGGAGTAAGCCTTGGTGCCTTCAATTTTTCGTATCTGCAAAATGGGCATCCCCGAAACACGAATAGTTGCAATCTAGCGTTGGCATTGAAAAGCCTGGGACACCATGCGCTATCGACCAAATGAGGCTTTCCTGAAGAGAGTTTCTGACCTAGTACCGAACCCCATTTTCAGTGTGGAACACGCGGAAATCCCTCTGGTTTCACCCTTATTTGAATCAGCTAGAACGAAAACACACAAACTTGGTAACTCAAAAGCGTTCAATTTTCGTTAAAGAGAGTCAGTTCACATACATGCTATTGAAGTGAATGCATTTGTCCCAACTTGGTCATTTTTTCACCCTTATTTGAATCAGCGAGAACGAAAACACACCAACTTGGTAATTCAAAAATGCTCAATTTTCATGAAAGAGAGTCAGTTCACATACAGGCTATTGAAGTGAATGCATTTGTCCCAACTTGGTCATTATTAAAGTGTGCGAAACCCCGAAAGCACTCGTCTTTCGGCACCCAACTTCTTTTTCTTGTACTGACTTCTTCAACCACTGTGCAGTTTTGCGTGTGTCTTGATTATTTTCATTTTTTCGAGTTGGGGTTGCTTCGTCCTCACTGATCCATTACACTGAAAAAAATTCTCGGCGTTTTTACCAAGGTCCGTTGGTACCTTTACCATCTCACTTTTTTTTTACCAATTATTGGTAACTTTACCAAGACAGGCTGGTACGCTTACCTAAAAACCGGTATTTTTACTGTTTTTTACAGGTAAGAATACCACTTTTAATGGTAATCAATTCCCGGTAACTTGCCATTTTATCTCGGTAATTCTACCACAGTCGATGAAAAATATTGGCGTTTTTACCAAGGTCCAGTAAAATTACCGAGAAAGTTCAATAATTTCTCCGAGATTTCTCGGTAAAATTATCAAATCCATAAATGGTAATTTTACCAAGAATAAACTGGGATCAAGTAGAACCCTGAATTCTTTGTTATTGTACCCTTTTCTTAGTAAATACACCGAGATTTTTTTTTCAATGTAGTGATACCCTCCTTAATAATTCACAATTTTCGGTACAATCTGGCGGGTATGGAGCCGAGCAAGTTGTAGCGTTTATGTAAACAAATGGAGTGAAATGTTAGCGGCGAGTCGGCGCGGTTGTATGGTGCATGTTCCGCGGTGTATGGTGTTCGGTCGTCGGGCGATTAGCGTTCGACCGGTGACAAGTGCCCGGGACCGCCGCCCCGCGACCCAACCCACACGGCGCGCGGCACCGAGGCGCATCAACGGTGTAGAAAGCATGAGATTATGCCTGTTCGGTCAGCTCTCAGCTCTCCCCGTAGCGCGCTTGTGCTTGCCTTGCCGCTCTCAAGCGGGAATAAGATCTGCGTACAGGGTGATACGAAAGTTCCATACTACCCTACAACCTCTAGGGTTCCTGCCTCTCGAGGCAGAGCCAGACGGTTCGAACGGGGGAGGGGGCGGAAAGAGGTTCCGGGGCAGGGTGGTGGCATGCAACGTAAGAAAGAAATGAAAGATTGGAAATTTCAGTGAAATATTCATGAAATTTCACGAGGCTGTGAAGTGTTTCACCTTTTTCCGGGGCTAGAGTTTGCAACTCGCACTGAAACACACAAAAAAAGAAGAAAGTCACAATTTTTACATTTTGCGAAACATAGAGGGAACCTCGTATTTTTCAATATCTTTCAGAAATTTCATGAAATATTTCACGTGAAATTTCACAATTTTATTTTTCAAGAAGCATTGCCAGCCTGGTCCGGGGGGCTTTCGCCAATTTGCTTCTTGAAGCAACTAACATGCAGTTTGTTGAGTCAATTTTGTCCGCAAGAATCATCACATAGATTTCAGTTTGCAATGCGGAACTACAATTTCTGGTTTATCTTTAGAAACACTTATGTGCATAGGTAAACTAATGACACATACGTTGCATCTAAACTGAGCCAGAAATTGTAGTCCCTAAGTGCAAAATGTAGTCCAAATGTAAGCATCCTTCCTTTTTATCTTTCCTCCCTTTTTCTTCTTCCTCTTTCCCGAGAAACGCTCGCCCCCTAAGCCCCCCTGAGATCCACCTACCCTCGCCCCTTTTCAGGAAGGTCCCTTAAAAATTTTGAGCTATCCCGAAAATATTTTTCTTTGACGTAGAAAAACCCTCACTTCTCTACCTCAATATGTTCAAAAGTCACAAGGGTGATGCCTGATGCTGAATACACGAAACTCTAAGATCACCCTGTGTACAAGGTGCGTCGGTTAAATAACTCCGTTTCATGTTTTCACTAAAAATTAAACGCTTGCAATGTTTCTACCAATGATTCGGTACTCAAATCTTAAAGAAGACACAAGCTACATTATGCAGTGAAGAACTACCGTTTCCGGCGTATGTTAGAAACAATACTCGTATCATTACTTCCTTCATGCAGATAGGAGCTTTTATGAGCCAGAAATGAGATAGTTCCTCATAACGGAACTATGTGAAAACAGAGCAAGATAAGCATATGTGAAACAGACTAGAAAAATAGTTCCTTGAAAATACCAAAATAGTTCCTCATACGAGATGTTGGACGTGCGCTAGTCGTGCACGAGTCGGTGTACGCTGAAATTGAGTGAAAATCCCCGAAACCGGTTCGTCGGTTTTATTTATTTTATGTAAGTGAGTTTTTCAATAATTTTAACCGTCAAATAATGCCAAAACTGTTTCAAACTATGAGTATTTTAGGACGCATGGCGAACACGGCCCTCAATTTTAAATTTGGTAAACGATTTCATTTTCAATTTGATTTTTTTAGGAAATATTCGAGCTTGTGACAAACAATCAGATTTAGATCCAAATGTAGATGAATCAGTTTAAAATCAGCGATAACTTTCAATGTGTGGAAGGCTGTGTGTCTTAAATGAAGATCCTGTACCAGAAAACAGTCAAGAATACTCCGTAAATATCGATTGGCAATGTCACTTGACGTTCCGTCAGATAATATAATAATAATAATAATTTATTTATTGTAGATTTGTCACAAAACATATTATACAAAGTCAAGGTAGAGAAGGTACAAAACAAATAATACAATATAAATACGAAGTCCAGGTAGAGAGGGTACATGGTAACAGATACTAGGCCCACCTAGGTTAAAAGTCTATTAGTTATCTTTCTAGATACTCTTCTATTGAGTAAAAAACATTTGATTTACAGAACTCTGTCACCATTTTTTTAAACAATTTTGGATTCTGTGTTTTCTTTATATTCTCCGGGAGCTTGTTATAAATTATGGTACAGTTAAATTTCGGACCTTTTGTGCCAAGTCCTTTGGGATTTTCAGTTCGTTTAATGTCATCTCCCCTCGATACATCCCTCGTCTTTTTAAAGGTTTCTTTTTTTGAAGTTTTCGCCGTCGTGGATTTTAACCACTGGCAGAAAAATGCACGTAAAAAATCGTAGAACAACCATGTTCAAGTCATTTAAGAGATGAATGGATTCAAATGCCGACGGGTGCTCGCGATAGAAAGCAAACTATCTGTAATTGAATCGGCTAAGCTTAATGCACAACTAAATTATTCGTATGTGCAGCCTCGGTGACCGTCGACAAGGAGATGACACCACTTTTTTTCCGCAATGGACTGCGGTTTACCTCCAAAGATTCAATGGGACTGTTGCTGCGTCTCTTTACTGCTTGTTTCGGAGATGAGATGGATGTTGATTCCGATGAAGAAGCAAATACATTTGAGGTGTTTGACGTATTTACACACGAGGAACTGCTTTTTAAAGATTTGGTATCAAACAACATGGATTGAAGGTGAAAATTGTACTTTTTCAAAGTTTCTATTTCGTACGCACGATTTGGACGCGGTATTTGATTTCAATGTACTCCACTGAATCTGTTTGTGAGCGTGGTCATACGACATACCTTACACTTCCTATATGCGAACGAACAAGTTAACCGCCGATTAAAAATAACCAAACATATTTTTACCCTCTCACAATAATAATGTTTTTAGTATTTTGGTATCCATCGAAGTGTACGCTCTTTTGGTGTACGGTTTGAGGACAGGAAATTTTGAATAAGGAATGCACCTAAGGGGTTTGCGACGGTGTAAACATTCTTTGTTCTCCTTGTGAGTGGATCGATATGATCTCCTTGGATCAGTATACGTGCAAGCCTCGGGCGTATTTACTCTTAATCTCAGTTAGTCACGAACTGCCTCACGCTGACGCCCTGAAAAAAAAAACCGTATGTGCATTTAAATATTGCCAAATATCCGTTGGTTAAAAAAAAAAAAAAAAAAAAAAAAAAAAAAAAAAGAAAAAGAGTTGGTGTACATTTTTTAGGAACATTTCAGAAGGAACTATGTCGAACGCAATCCCGATGCACGCAGTTCCTTTTAGCCTAATTCGTTGTTTCTATCACCAAAGAACGTAACTAAATTTCAATGTTAGCAAAGTTCCTGAGACACCGCAACCAAGAAACGCCCTTTCTGCACCCAGCGCTCCATTTTTTTCGTTTTTTCTTGTTTTTCTTCACTTCAAATATCCCACGGGGGATCATCTTGCGCCATACCGTCTGTCCCAGTCAAGCCCCAGCCTCAGATAACAGTTGTTTGAGACCGTCAAACTCGGGTCACTCAACCGGGAATCGAACCCGGGACCTCCTGATCATAGAGCAAGCGTTGCAACCACTACACCACATGAGGCCGACAATGACTTGGACGTCTTTCTATCGAACGGAACTAAGCGCCATAGGGGGAGGAAGGGAGAGGGAGGCTTGGATTGGCGAGTGTTGCAGAACGCAACTCGCAATGCTTTTCCAATACTCGCAATGCTTTTCCATGGCGCTTAGTTCTGTTTGACCGAACGCAATATCCGGGATCTAAAATCCTCAAAATGAACTAAATTTGGCGCTTAGTTCCGTTTAACAGATATAAGTTCACTTGAACAATTGCTTTAATTGATAATTAATGCATTCAGGTTGATGTGATATTTACCTCTCCTTTTCTCTCCTCTCTCTAATCATTTTCTTCTTCATTTCAACAAACCGCGACGGGCGAGAAACAGCGGCTTTCGAGTGTCAAAAGCTTCGAAGGGGGTGAAGAAATCCTTAAATCCAGCGTCATGTCTGCTGAAGACGGCCCCTGATGAAGAGAACTCAAAGGCTTAAACGAAAGCGCATCCAACATCTCCGGAGGAGGGAGGGAGGGAGGAATATGAATACAGCGAAGGGGCCGCCTTACCCCTCCAACTCGCGGGTCTTCAAGTTGTGCCCGGCGGATAGCCATTCATCGAGGCGTTTTCGTTTTGGTTTCGGTTTTGGGAAGCGGAAGCCGTAAAAAACTGGCCCCGCGCTGGATGCTGAATAGCGGCGAGTCGTCGCACAGTGGATCGAATCAATTAGAGAGGTTGGACATGAAATTTTTAACTCGAACTACAAATTTTGGTGTTTACTTCGTTAAATTTAACACTTCCAGGGGTGATTTAGGAAGGAAATTTCACGAAAAAACCAATGGAAACACTTTCAGAACCTCAAAGTTGAGTATAACGGGAGTTATAAGTGCTTAAAGTTTACCGAATTTTGTCCAACCTCTTCTATTGACTCGATCCATTGTGCGTCGGGCGGCGGGGACGAGGGTCTCAAAGTGCCCGTCACACCAGCCCGCCAACCCTTCGCAAGTGACGAGTCCATGTTTACATCCGCCTGCCACGGGGGCGTGTCGGGACCCCGACAATTGGACGTATTCCTATCAAACGGAACTATGTGCATCAAGACATGAGCCCTGAGACCCATAAGAATATGTGCATGACAGGGCTCACGTCATAATGCACATAGTTCCGTTTGATAGAAATACGTCCAATTAGCGACCTCGAAACCGCGTTGTCGATTTTACCGGGAGACGTGTTGCAGCATCAGTGTTAGGTGATGGAGCATGCTCCTGTAATAAGGGAAAATGCCGTGGAAAAAAATTTAGAATTCAAAATTATAATTATATTAAGCCTTTGCAAAATTTCCTTGGACCAAACACAAATTCCCGGGAAAATTCGCTATTGTTCTTCCTTCGAATTTTCAGAGAATTTTTTTCGCACCTCAATCTAAAACCTCTGAAAATTTCAAGGAAAAATATTCATAACTTTCTTCAAAAATAAATATTTTCCGAGAGGAAATTTGACAACAGTCGAATGCTCACACGGCGTTTTTCCTTAGCACGGCAAACACACATTTTCAGAAAAATTCGTACGTATTTTTCTTTCGAATTTTCAGTGAATTTTTTTCGCATCTCAATCTAAAACCTCTGAAAGTTCCAAGCAAAAATATCCATCACTTTTTTTAAAAATAAACATGTCCCAAGAGGCAATTTGGCAACAGTCTAATGCTCACACGGCGTTTTTCCTTAGCACGGCAAACACACATTTTCAGGAAATTCGTAAGTATTATTTCCTTCGATTTTTCAGAGAATTTTCTTTGCTCTTCAATCTAAAACATCTGAATATCAAGGAAAAATATCCATAACTTTCTTCAAATTAAATATTTTCCGAGAGGAAATTTGGCAACATTTGAATGCTAATACTACGGTTTTTCTTAGCACGGCAGCATGTCTGAGGGATGTACGATGGAAAACTAAATCTGCCGTGATAGCGAAGAGAGCAGTAAGTGCGAAAATGAAGTTTTGAGAAATCGGGCTTAGAAGCGTCTGACCAGAACATTTTATCGAAACAAGCCTCCGTTTTTTGCCTAATTGCCACTAATCATCCGAATGACTCTTGGAAATCGTTTGGATGATGCGCCTGGAGGCCTTCGTGAATACTTCACGCATTGCGCGTACTCCACGGCGCGCATTGTTAGTGCCTGCAAGACTGCATGGATACTTCACGCATTGCGCGTACTCCACGGCGCGCATTGTTAGTGCTAAGAAGTTTTATAAGAAGGCGGGGCTTGGAAGCGTCTCACCGAAACATTGTATTGAATAAAGCCTCCGTTCTTTGTTTTTTGCCACTAATTATTCGGAAGACTCCTAAAAATCGTTTGAATGATACAAAAATCGACCGATTTTATTTCAATTACATAAAAAGGGTATTTTTCATTTTCATGCTTTCGTTAGGCAAGACAGCTGCAAGTGCTATCTTCTGCATACTATCGTAGTTGCATTTTGGACGTATAACGAACACGTTTTCAGCTTAGAAATTGGCAGAAGATGACAGCTTTTTACTTGAAAGCCCAATTTCATTGGCTCTCTGGAGGAATAATCTCACTTACTGCTGTCTCGCCTGAAACAACGTCATGTTTTGCGCTCTTACGGCTTTCTCATATAGGTGCTGAAAATGTCGAGACCTCTTTTGAGCTTGAAAGTTTGTTTCAGAGGAAACCAGTGGCACCATGGTGCTTTCGCGAAAGATTACATTGAGAATGTATTTAAATCGTAGATCCCTGCGGCATGCAAGAGTCCCATTACGCCTTGGCCACTGCGACAGAATACGTTGTAACTCAGCTATAACTTTTTCCGCCTATGTCCCGGGAAGTCTGCGCGTATGACCTTACATGTGAAAATTATAATAGTGCTAAATTTTTAATACTATTCAAAAAAAGCAAGGGGCAAAAAAAGGGAAACAAGGCTAAAATGCAATACTAAGAAAGCGAGACGTTTCGACTCAAAACGTCTCAGATTTTTAGTGCTGCATTTTAGCCTTGTTTCTTGTTTTTTCCCCGTTAAAAATTTCTCGGGCTGCTTGATATTTATATCGATCAAAATTGAAATGAAGCGCGCTTTTGATTTATAACATGCTCCGGATAATTTTTTATTACCTCGCAACTTTGGCAACCTCGGATACTGTATTCCTGGTTTGAGGAATTTTTTGCTTTGGGACCGGAATAATTTGTCTTATTGTTGCATCAGAGCTTGTTTACATCGGAGACAGAAGTGGCTCGAGGGGTGCAAAGCTTACGTAAGTCTCTTGACAGATGCTCGTAATTGAGTGGGGAGTAAGTAATAGCGATCTTGAATAGCGCCAAGCCGGCGCTTACCTCGCTACGCGAAATAATGAACCTCTCATCTGATTTCAATTTTGTGGTGCGAATTTTCAGTCTATATTCGATCATTTTTCATCGTCTGTAGATAGATGGTTCAATTTGCATAAAAATTTAAAGAACATTGAAAAGCCGCTCATCTGATTTCATTAATCAACCATATTTTGAAGTTGACGTGAATCATTTTAGAAATGAATTTTCTTTAGTTTTTCGTCTTTAATAATTTTCCCCTTAAAATTTTCGAAGTTTCAATTTTGCGTATTGACTTTTGAAATGTGCTTTCGAAGCATACGAATACAAAATGCTTGGGTGTCTATAAAATTGACACTATCTTACTGAGGGAGAACGCCGGATGGACCTTCGTACGTTGTTAAATTCCCATTGATAAAACACGAATTGTCAGGGAAATTTGAAATGTTTGACGTCCAATTTTTGAGAGAAATTTTTTTCGCAATCTCGTCATCTAAATTATTTGAAAGTTTCAAGGAAAAATTTCCAAAATTTGCCTCCAAAATTATTTGATTAGGTTGGTCATTCAGCAACTTGCGAATGAGCCTTCAGACGTCGCCAAATTTCCTGTGATAAGATACACATTTCCAAGAAAATTTATAAATATTTTCCCTCCAGTTTTTCAGAGGATTTCATTCCCAATTTAATTCAAAGCGTCTGAAAATATCGAGAAGAGAGGCACGCAGAAATTCCTTCAAAATAAATATTTCATCACGAGAAATCTTGCATCCTTTAAATCTTTATATGGTTTTTCCCTTACTGCCTCGCTAAGGAAAAACGCCGTATGAACATTCGAGAGTTGCCAAATTTCCCCGAATAAAACATCTATTTCTCAAGAAAGTTATGCATATTGCTCCTTGAAATTTCCAGAAATCTCAGGTAAAATTACGAACGAAGTCCTCATAAAAATTGGGGAAAAAATATTCACAAATTCTCCTGAAAACTCGTGATTTGTTGAAGGAAATTTGGCAACGCCTGAAGGTTCATCCGACGTTTTTCCTCAGCACAGGACGAGGTGAGTGAATTGTTTCGTGAACCAGCCGGACGTCGACGGTGCACGCAGTATCAATAACAGGAGGGTGAGGGGGGTGGCGGGGCGGACTCGGGGGTGAAAAGGCTTGAAATGATTTATAAAAGAGCTTCTAAGTGGCGGATTATTACGGTCACGCAGGGATGTAAGTGCTCTTTGCTCCGCCCGGCACATGCCCCCTCCCCCTCCCTCGTCCTTTCAACCCCTACCAGGGCCCGCGAGGGGCGGCGCGGAGCTTTCGTCCCGCGAAGCCCTAAGAAAGGATAGGGGAAACTTGACTGTAGCTGTGGGAGGGTTTCAGCTTCAGCTTGCGAAAACCGCAAAAGCGGGGGAGCTGACGGCGATTAAATGTTTTTGAAGGTGTCTTGACTATACCGCTGTGGTAAGTAAAAAAGCCATAAAAATCTTCTTCGGTTGTCAAATTTCCTTTGATTAAATACGAATTTTTAGGGGCATTCGTGAATATTTTCCGTTACATTTTTCAGATGATTTTCTTTGTAATTAGATCTAAGTTATCTGAAAATTTCAAGAAAAAATATTCATACCTATCCTTAAAAATAAGCATCTCATTGGAGGAAATTTGGCAACCCCTGAATGTTCATACGGCGTTTTTCCCTAGTACGACAGTATATCGGTAATCATCTTTACTTTACTATAAGCTCACTGACCACCTAATTTTTATTTTTTGTCAGTGTTGTTCCAATGTTTTACTTGGCTCAAGAGTTCCAAGAATTTTGCAGCTATCTACAAATGATAGTGCCTTCATATCCCATGAAACCAGTGGTGTGGCGTGAATGATCGATTGTCGATATTTCTCCATTTGAAGCTATGGTAAAGAATCGATTATTAAGGTGTTCGCTGCGAACACCCTGTTTATCGATCCTTTTCCATAGGTTTGAATGACAGATCTATCGATACATCGCAAAGCATGCCACGCCACTACATGACACTACCGGATGGCTCATATGGCGTTCTTCCTTAGCACGGCAGCATGCATGATAATCGGACGTATTTCTGCCAAATGGAACTATGTGCATTAAGACATGAGCTCTGGAACCCATAAGAATACATGCATTACAGGGCTCACGTCATAATGCACATAGTTCCGTTTGACAGAAATACGTCCAATTGATCATGGTCGTTTGTTGTTAGGAGGTGATTATTTTCGTTCGAATTTTCGCTCGTGTTTAGAGCACCCAAAAACCACAAGAAGCATATCTATCAAGTTTCCTGATTTTTTAGGCTTAGTGGCATTGTTTTCATCAGTAGCAAAATCATCGAGGAATCTCGAAATTTATCGCCCTCCGAACGGAGTTTACCGCAGTTTTGTCGCCCGAGTTGGCAACCCGGCCGATATCGCACCCGCGGCGGCATTGCGGGTAACGAGGATCTAATAGTGTACATAAATATTTATTTTTAACACCAGCGGTATCATTAACAGCTTCACAAGCGGCCGTGCCCCACGGTCAAATACCTACATAAGCTCCTGCTTTGTTATCATAATACTGCGGACCAGTGGCGTTGCGATGTATCTGTCGCAGGCAAATAGTGAAATCAGGCATTTTGTCAAATGCCTAGGCAGATAGTTAAATTTTGACGGTTTATGCTAAATTTTGTGAATTCATGGCGAAGGCCTCACGAGTTTTCAATATTTTTGGAAAAATAACTCATGGAACCTACGATCTCTTTTTGTCTCTTCCTCTTCAATTGCTTCTCATTATTTTAAAATGTTGAAATTCCGAAAATTTTGTATTCCATGACATGCTGAAAATTTCAAGATAAATGGCTGCTCAGAAGCTAAAAGTTGTTTAAAATACTATTGTGTGATGCAATTTTTTACTGAGAATTTAATCTCACACGAGCAATGAATTAATTTGTGAAAAATTAGGAAAATAATCAAAATTTCAAACTAAGTTCGAATATTTGACTATTTGCCTAGGCATTTGACTATTTGCCTAGACATTTGACAAAATGCCTGATTTTACTATTTGCCTGCGACATATCGATTGATCTCCTATTGAAACTTATCGAAAAAGATCGGTAAACAGGGTGACCGCTACGTTCACTTTTATAATCGATTCTTTACCCTAGCTTCAAATGGAGGAATATCGATACTCGTATCAAATCAGTAGTAGTAATGTTTATCTATCTTAGTGGAACCAACTGCTCAAATTTTCTGAACAAAAATTTGTAAAGGTTCCTCCACAGTCTATAAATGAAAGAGGCCAGTTTCGAACTCAAACTCAACCTTTCAACCTTTTACTGCCGAAATTAATGAGCAGTCAAGAATCCTTGATTGTTTTAAAACTCAACAGCTGAAAATTCAAATTTCTGGTGTTATCCTTCTATTCCCATAATTTCTATAAAATTATTTTTCTGACATTTTATGTTGTGCCTTCCTTCTTTCGTTGGCCTTCCAAAATGTTCTACCTCACTCCAGGTGAGGCGGAACATTGTCTTGGAGCCAAATCAACTCTATGTACTACTTCTAAATTACTTGTACACAGTTTATAACTGAAAGCGACCAACTGCGCATTCAAACTCAATCTTTTGACCTTCATACCACCGAAATTGCGGGCAGACAAGAATCCTTAATTTTATCAATAAGCTACAGCTAAAAATTTAAATTTCTTTTCTCATCCCATTATTCCCATAGTTACCTATCATTATTTTTCTGACATTTTATGTTTGCGCCTTGCGCCCTTCCTCGACTTACCAAATTTTTATGTTCCACCTCACTTCAGGTCCGAGATGCTATGGAGTCAATAAATTCCTTGTACCATACTACCTAATTTTTTGTAAAAGCTCAAAGTTCAAAAATAAAAATGAAAAAATAAAAGACGGCGTAGAAAAATAAATTCATTGTCACCGCGTGTCGAAGTCACCGAGCCGCACGAATTGTGGTGCATGGATTACGACGGACTTGAAATGCAAATAAAAACTGACTCCGGGCGAAGTAGGTTAAAAATTCTATCGGTTATCGAACAAGTAATTAAATTATCTCATCGGAGTAATGTGTGACGCTGGCTGGCTTTGGAGGTTTGCGCAACGATGAGCATTAAAATTGCGCGCTCGGAAGATTATAGCGGATGAGTCTTGTAGGTCGACGAACTACACTTGTCGACCGGACCGGATTCCTCCAGACGCTGAATTTTCGCTTGAATTTAACAAGGAAAACGCGATGGACTGTTGAATTTCGTCAAAATTTCCACCCAACTCATCAAACGACTTGAACTCGTAATTCAACGGTGAAACTCACAAATCACAAATCCCGATTTTTGGGCAAATTCGTCACCTTCCGGGCAAAGTATCACAAGCGCCCATGCGACGCCATGTTATTTTCTTACATGGAAATTGTTCAACGAAGCGGTGCGAAAATTTCACTGAATTTTCTTAGTACTGCCGATAAAATTCAGTGAAATTTTCAAATAGATTCAACCAACAATTTTTCTGCAAAAAAATAATATGGCGGCGGAAATTTTGAAACGTAGCATAGCGCTTGTACTACTTTGGCCGGAAGGTGTGCCTTGTCAGAAATGTCAATTCTTTAAAACTTCCACGATTGCTGATTCCATGCTCTGTGTGGAGCAAATTCTAAAAAGCTTCAATGAATAATCTTGATTTGCTCTCTTTAAAAAAAAATAAAATTCTAGCGAAGATTTTTAAACGCTGCAACCAAGGTACGTGTATTAGGCTGTATATTTTGGCTGTCGATATGTTTTCTGTAGTGTGGAGTCCAAGAGAGAATCCCACCTTACAAATGATATTGTCTCAAAGTTGCTTCTATAGCCCTAAGGCTTGGCAATATTGATTGTAGATATTGTAACTGAATCAATGTTGCAAGGTATTATTATCAAAAAACAGTAACGCTGCTTTTTTTCGGCCCGACCGTGAATTTTCACAATGCTTGCATCATTAATTTGCATATTTTTTGTCTTTTTAGAATTGTTTACGTGATATCAAATCAAGATTGTTATAAAATTAATATCGTTATCAATTTTGCCGGCCAGTGGCGTAACGGGCGCCCCCGCAGACCCTGCTATGCAGGGGGGCCCAAGCGCCTAGGGGGCCCTCGCGGCCCTCGGCCGCCGGAATTTTTTTTTCTCTCTCTCTCTTTGATGCTTAGCTTTGGTTTCAAACTGTGGGCCTTTACTTACCGAGATGGCCCTTCTTCTGCTGATTTTTATCGTTAGCTCAGGGTTTTTCATACTTCTTTTGGACTGTTTCTAACTTTTTTTTTGCGGGAGGGCCCCTGCCTTCCAATGTCCACTCAGTGATTACTAAACATTTTCTCGATTCTTGGGCCTGTATGGGCCCTTCTGTAGATCCTTGGGCCTGGGCTGGGCCCCCGCCACCCTTTAGATCCTTGATCCTTTAGGGGCCCCATTTAATCGGGTACGGGATCCGGGACGGTGAGGTGAGAGGCATTCCAAGTCCAAGTCCGTGATTTGAAATGTCTCGGGCCAAAAAACGGGAAGGGGTGAGGGAAGTAGAGGGGCAGAAGGGGGGATGATTTTGGAATTTTATAGACAGGGGGGGGGGGGGGGGCTAGAAAAAATTTTGCAGGGGGGCCCAGCGGAAGTCCGTTACGCCACTGTTGCCGGCCGACATTGTATAATTTTACTTCAAAAATTTGCCTGACAATATTGAAAGCAATCATTCCATAGGATATATTACCAATATCTCCTGTATAAATATCTCTCTATATCTCATTTAAGTGTCGCTGCTACAACGTGATAGAAAAGCTATGAGTTTGCTGATCCAAGCCACTTTGTAGCTGCAGCATTGAAGGGAATACTGTGGTTCCTCTCATTTGCCTGAAAACCCTTTCTTGAGGACATGTTCAATTTCCTTCTTAAATGGCAAGAAGACCATGCAATTTAGAAAATTTTGTGACGCCGTGCAAGGTGCATTTTTTGTTCCTTTTTTAGGGCATTTTCCGAAGGCTGTACACCATTTTTATAATGCAGTTCTCATGAATCACATCCTAGAGATTGAAGGCTGTGTCCTACCACCTCTTGTTAAAATTCTTTCGCCGTAACAAAACCGGGTATGCTTCTAGGGCTAATATGATGAATTTCCTGGTCTAACACTAAAATTTCCATTTTACGGAGACTGAGACATTTTGGAGCTGAAAAACTTGAGATTCGGTTAAAATTTAATGGGTAGAATTGAAAATGGCTGTCAAATTGTGATCGGAGCATGAATTTTAACCTGGGGTGACAGGAACCGGACTCAATTCAAGCATATTGTAAGGGGAGGAAGGACAAACATGTAACTTTTGAAAGTTTTAAAGTACCTAATCCAGTCCTCCATCTACACATCAGTGGGTTTCAATGTTAAAGAACACGGGTGACCCTTCTTTTCATACTCTAAATATTTTCTCTCAACTGCAACGTTTTGACGGAAAATGTACGCCTTGTCTAAGGCAAAATTACTCCTGATTCTCCTTCCTCCCTTGTGGAGAGACTAAACTGGAATTGGTCCTTTTCTGTTCTACCTATTTGATCAAAGTCTAGCAAAATGACCTTTTTTTTTTTTTAAGAAGGAGGAGCAATTGCTTCACAAAGTTGACTATATGAAATTGCTACTGAGACTACTCACATAAAAAGAAAAGATAACAGACGACCAAACCCCCAAATCAGAAAACTCAATTGCAAAGTTACCAAAAATCCTCGTTTTTTTAGAGTATTTACATTTTTTAAAAGGAAAATAAATCATTATTGTCACTCGAAACTGTCTCACGTTTTCTGCACAGTTTTATAAATGCTATCCTCTAAAAACTTAAAATACAATTTTGAGATTATCTCCCTTTTTTTGTAAGGAAATGTTCGTGGAAATTTGAAACAAAATGAGTTACGTCATTTCGAGTTGAACTAACATCGGAACTGAAGTCCGCAGTAACACTACTATGAGTTTTTTTTATGTCAGTCACTTGAAAGAAATATTCTCGTATGGAATTCACTTTTGTTGCAAATGCTCGATCACGCTAATACCTTTTTTTTTACATCTAACCTTTAATCTTCATTTCGGTGAAAATTGTTCAACTATTTTTTTTTAATTTTTAGTGTTAGTTCCTAGAAACCTATATAATATGGAATGACTAGACCTCAATATTTGCATTAATGTTAGTTCCGTTTGTATTCGCCTTTAAATCTCGTTATAAGTGTATTAATGGCAGATAAAAAAATTAAACAATTTTAATAAATTATAAAATTTGCAAGTATTTCTAAGCAGTCTTTAAAAGGTGAGAGTAATATACATTGTTAACAATTAAAAGGCTTATCATTTTTTTTTTTTTTTTTTAAAACTATCTTGCTTGAAGATTTTTCGCCTTGGGTCCCTGTGTTCTTACTTTATTTTATATGTCAAAGAGGCAATTTGACGGGCTCAAATGTTAAATATTTATAACTGCATCATATTAAATGTGGCAGAATTTACTGTGAATTTTTTGAAAATCTAATCATGAAGGTATTCGTGATATCATGGATGAAAAAAATTGAATGAAGAAATACTTTTTTTAAACTCAAAATATTTTATTGAATAGCAAAGATATTTTTACCTTTCATAAATAATAAATTTAGATATGATTTAATAACATCGTCTACTAGCATGAGTTACGATCAGTATTTACATAATTACAATGTTTTACAAAAACGTTCAAAACAAGGTTCCATAAAATCTGTTACAAAATGGATGGCTGTTGCATTGGAGTTAAAGTAGGGTTTGAAGTATCGTACGATAGAAATAACCGTGTTAATGATTTTAATTACATGAGTTTTTACGAATGCGTGACACCGTCATGCGCCAAACCATAAAATTATCAGATTCGTGAGAACTACATTTTGCAAGTTTAAAAAAAAATGACTTCTAAAACTGCACGATCATTTACAGACACGCGATGGCTGCACATTCGTATGATTGTATGAAACCAGATTTCAAAATTTGAAAAGCTTGGAATGAGAAGTGCTGTATGAATGTAATGGGCAAAGTAAATCAGTATTTTTGCTGCCTGATTTGTATTTCCCTTTCCTGGGCTTAGCTTTTAACGATTACATAAATTAGTACGATTTAATTTTGCGGAAACAATGTTCATGAAGTGTTCGACATGATCTTCTCCGACTCTTTACACGTAGAGCAGGATTTAATTCTAATTACATGTCAATTTTTGAAGTCGCACTTTTATCTTACGAATTATCTTTGGAATAGCCGACTCTTAATATTTAAATAGCACATGTTTTTCTCTCCCATAAACAGAGGAAGAAAAAAAAAATTAAAACGGCTAATATATTTACAAGGTCACACAAGAGCCTACGCCAATTTTAATACACCGCTAAAATAAACTAATGCGAAGACAATAACAAAACAATGGTCCATTTTTACAACTTACAAGTACAACAATAATTCATTTTAATGAAATCTACTTAATTAAATACTCAACAAAAACCGCAGTTTGAAGAATTTGATTCTTTGCGCCTTTCGCAGAAAACAGAGAGCTATAAACAACAAATTAATTAAATACGCAATTGCGATAAAGTTCGATATAATAATAAAAGAAAGAAAAATCACAGCATAACACGGGACTCGCTCGCAGAACCCAAAAAGCGCTAGTTTTATCATGAAATTACTTTTTTGGAATTAAGTATTTAGGTTGAAGAACAACTAAGAATGTAAGTTTGCACTATAATTTCCACGAATGAAAAATTATCAAGAAAATCAGAGAATTACCAACGTAACGACAATATTGAGTTAAAACTATTCAAGGAATGAGTTTTAGAAACAAGTTTTCAATTTCGGAGGGATACATCTTGGTTGAAAATATACACGCTGTAAAATAAGTTAATTTGTGGTGACAAATATGTGCTATCATTGATAGTCAGAGCAATTTTTTTGGTACCTAATATGAAAATTCTCCATTGTGACCCGTTTGACTATTTTTACATACTAGAGATTTACAAGAAACAATCGTTGACAAAAGCGAGTCTGGATACATGAGGAATATGTTACCTTTTCAAAGGCTGCTATTTTCCTACGTTGCGTTAAGGTCTCCACAGATTCCTCTAAATCTTACGCCAATATTACAAGATTTAGGTATGTTACAGAACTGGAAGTTAGCCCTAACACTGTTCCTGTATAACACACAGCCTGTATCAAGCGTTTTTGACATGCTCTGGATTATATCGGTGCAATATTTTAATTACTTAATGCGTAGTTTATGAAACAAAATGGACATGATACATTTTTTTCTTGCAAAAAAACCGAAAAATCTCCACATGTTCTTAAATGCCGTAGCGCCAAAAGTCAGTTCCTACTCAGTTGATATTTCGGTGATAGTTTTTTATTCGTGTACATCAAAACTTTATTTAGTTGATCTCAACTTTGAAAAAACTAAATCATTGGAGAAAAATAAAAATTCAAGAAATAAGAACGACTGCAATTTACTACGTCGTCAAATTAAGTCATCAATAAGTTAGCTAACAATTGATTCGTCAAATAATATATTTTCAAATGTATTTGTTTAGAAATCCATCGATCTTATTTTTGTTTACTCTATCTATGCTGCAGCGTATCACTTAATTCGATTAATTAAAGAACCTTACATCACTTTGATTCTCTTTTGGGCTTCAATACGTTTAAATCAACTTCGTAAGATTAATTTAAATTTTTTACCATTTAGATGTTAAAAAATATCATCGATGCATGCCTTCGTTCATTAGTAACAACAAGTTTTTCTAGACGCTATTCGGGTTCAAACAATCGAAGAGGAGGTTTGTCGTTTGTGAATAAGCCTAGGCTCGACTGATAAAACTTAAACTTAAAAACATGAAACATTTTGCGAATGCATCAGTGCACAGTGTGCGCTATTTCTTCGGAATCAAGAAACATAGGCGATGAAGTAAACCAAAGTCCTTAACGGAAATGACTAGAGATCTCCACGAGAGAGAAAAGTCGGGCCAAACAAAATTTGATTTGAATCCGATTTTATCCAAGTTATTCGCGTGAATGAATTTTATTCCAAATTTAGCTGGCTAAGCTATCACAGACATATTGATGGTGTAAAAATCGAGCTTTAAGCAAAAAATTCAATGTATTCAACCACACGATGTTGATCAAAATCAAGCTGTAGATGAAAATACAAATTCACAAGAAAATTATAACAAAGGCAGACGTTTCTACCCATGAGACAAGGATTTTCCTTGGTGCACAAACGAAAAACCAATAGAAACATTTTAGCAAAGATGAAAGATGAAATGAAATTAAAAGATGATGAATGATCATGTAGTTGAATAGTTGAATACATTGAATTTTTCGGTTTTCGCTTGATTTTAACAGCACCACTATGTCTTATTCACCTTACTTGACAAAATTCGTTGCGTACATAGACCATGGCTCCATTCGGTGTCTTAAAATTTTTAGTATTGTATTTTCCCAGCCCAAAATGATCTTCTGACAGCTGGAAATGCTCTAAATTTTTAGTATGTTCTTTAAAAGAATCAACAGCGCGTTTTATCCAAATTATTACCATCCTGTCTCCTTAGCCTACTTTCAGACTTTGCTAACGCTGCCAGAAAAGAGGTCAGTCTAGTAGAAAATTTTGGTACGTCATATCTTATTTTATTCTTAATTCAGAGAAACAAAATTATGTAAAAATAATTAACGAAGTTGAATCATCGGCACGTGAAAAAGGAGGGTAACATAGAGCTTGTCATATTAAGTACCTTGTTCAAATACTAGGCCTCTAGATGAAATAGTACCAGCAGTATTACGCAATACGTTTCTTTGTCAAAATTCCTTGAGGGAAGCAAATTCCTAAACGAGACGTCTGAAAATCAACTCCTAAACAAGATCTAAGTCGTCCTCTTACTATACATCTGTTAAAGGACAACAATACAAATTACGTCATTTGTTCAATCCAATTTTCATTTGATTTGTGTTAAAAATATTTGTCAATATCTCGTCCAGGAATTCATTTCTGAACTTCTCGTTATGTGCAGCGTTTTCAACGTGCGATTTTGAGGATTTAGCTTTGTCGCTTTCCAGGGAAAAAACAGAACTGTACCTACTTCAATATTGCACAATTTCCACTCTCAAATTGTAGGTTTACTGGGATTCTTTTTGGCGTTTCTAACTAAACATTAATTCGGAAAATTTACTAACTGACTATTCATCTTTATATCGAGAAAATCCTGTTGAATTCCTGACGGCGGTCGCGCAGTCATATTTCTGTAAGAACTTGGAATGATTGAATCGGTTTTTTAACTTTAGAATAAAGGTACCGTTCTTTGACTGGAATACGACGACATTTGAGGGGCTTGGAGGGACAAGGCGTATACGTGCAGTTTTTAAAAAATTGAGATATTCGTTAACTCATTTGTGTTTGAAAGTGTATTCTGTGAAAAATTCACGACTAAAATCTAACTTAAAAGCATCCATAAAGGAGTTCAAACTTCCTTTCCACCACAGGGCTTCGTGTAAGTTTGAAAATGTATCCACGTATTCCTCGAAATTGCTAAAACTGCACTTATGCGCCTTGCCCTCCAAGCCCCTCATTAAACGTTAATAGCTATTTCAGGCCTTGTCTATTGGCCTACACTGGAAGAAAAAAAAAATTGGGAGAATTTACCATTCCTTGACGCCGTATTTCACACAGCGTCAATTCAAAGTCGATTCTGTCAGAGGAAAGTACGTATACCTTTCTTCTGGCAGAATTGACGCTGTGTAAAATACAGTGTGAAGGAATGGTAAATTCTACCAATCTTATTTTTCAGTGTACACAGGAAAAAAAAAAACACATCGGATCTAGAGTCCAGACTCACAAACACATCGACAAGAAAAAGTACTCTTGATTCAATCAGAGTCTAGCTTAAATCAAGAACCAAGCCTCTTAATTTACGCGGATTTCGTTAGGATGTTAAAAATATGTCTGGTGATCCGGAGTTGTTGTCCTTACTGGCCTCGCAGTTAAATTTACATCCTGTGAATGCAACTTTAACTCTGTAGGCAGTTAAGGCAGCATCTTGAGATCACCAGACACATCTTTAGCATCCTAGGTGCTTTTTCGGTGCGTGTCTACTCATGATCGAAACCTGCCCTGGCTTCAAACGACAAACCCCTCGTCCCGGAAAATTGAAAATCCTAAAAGAACCCCGACCCCTAGCTGGCCGGCCTGGAGAGGACGGTGACCGGTTTGATGATCTGGTTGACGGGTCGCGGGGGTTCCGGCGACGTGGAGCTCGCCCCGGACGTGATCGCCAGGAGCTGCTGCTGCCGGAGGCTCGAGTACAAGTCGTACGGGCTCGCCGGGAACATGGCCGGCTTGAAGACGGAGCTCATGGGCGCGTCGCCCAGGAGCCGCTCCATGGAGAACCCGTTGTGGGCTACCGGCGTGGGCTTCAACAACGTGGGCTGCGTCGGGTTCAGAAAACCAGGATACGGGTACCTTTGATACAGCGCCGCGTGGTTGTAGTACAGCTGCCCCAGAGGTGACATCCAATTCGCGCCCGGCGGGAAACCTGGAGGTGCCGGTGGATAAAGACCTCCAAGTACAACAGAACGTTTGAAGGCGGCCAAGCGACTCCTGGAGGCGGCTGTAGATCGTCGACGTAGCTTCCCCGTGCTGCCTCCTATGAAGACATCGTCCGAACTGGGGTCGAGCATCCAATAGTTCCCTTTACCGGGATCGTCGTAGTGTCGTGGGACCTTGACAAAACACTTGTTTAACGATAAGTTATGCCGGATGGAATTCTGCCAGCCTTGTTTGTTCTCGCGATAGTACGGGAAATTCCGCATTATATATTCGTAGATCCCGTTCAACGTGAGGCGTTTTTCCGGGCTCTGGCGGATGGCCATCATGATGAGGGCGTTGTAGCTGTAAGGAGGTTTCTCGTTTTTTTTCTTTTCGTCGGGGGTTTTGTCCGGGTCCTCTTTGGACTTGGAGCAGTCGAGCGGCGGGGGTGTGGCGCCGCCGGTGACGTCCAGGTCGTAGTCCACGTCGCTGGCGGGCTCCTCGGAGCAGGAGGCGGAGGAGGCCGGGCTCGTGGGCGCGCTCGTGGGCTTGGAGAGAGCCGTCTCCGGGAGGATGGAGCTGATGGAGAAGGAGCTCTTGAGCGGCGTGCGGGCCATGATCGGGTGCTGGAGCTCCTCTATCTTGACCATTGTCATTTTGCCACTCGCGGACCGTGCCCCGGGTTAACGCATCGATGTCGACCGCGCAGGTCGCGAGGAGAGACACGAATTCGGTTTCAGTCTGGTCGTTGTCATGAGAAGAACAAGCCAATCACTCGCGAAAAACAGCGATTCTATAATTAGGACTGAAACTGCGCGAGGAAAAAATTTTCGAGTCCGAAAAAATTATTATATCCAGTATAATCACTAGCGAAAAATAGCGATTATATAAATCAGGACCAAAAAACTGCGCGAGGAAAAAAAAAAAGAAGTCGGCTAAGGATTTCTCAGAAAATAGTAATGTGTATTTGTCTAGTCTGAAGTATACAAAAACGAATCGCACTAAAGATAGGCTCGATTGTAAAAAAGCCTATAGTCTACTGCGACGTTTGAGTGATTAGATGACATCTGTTTTTCGCATTATCATGTGAAATTACGTAGAAAGTGATCTTGTATGTATTATGTTAAAAAGAAGTAGAAAAATCAGAAAAAAAAAAATGTCGACGAATTGCCATTCGAACAAGAATATACTGCGGAGATACAAAGTGTGAGAAATCTAGCAAGACGAGCAAGATAAAACCATATATCGCAAGGGCAATACTATCTAGAGCTAGTCTCGCAATATCACAGAAAGGGGACATATGCTGTACGGGCAGATGTGCAAATGTTGAATTTTCACTTTGTTGTTGTCAACTCCGATGAGGCGTTTGCAGTGGGAGAATCGCGATGACTATCGTAAATAGTTGAAATGTACGCGATATTATTTCTGCGGAGGCTTGGCGTACGGCGTGCAACTTCAACGTTGTATCTCGGGATGCGAAAAGAAAGAAGTGGCTCGAGACCGATGTGCGATCTCTCAAAGGTTCTCGCTCACGTCATTAGAATCAAGCTGAGCGCCTCTCACAACGATTTTCCCATTGTTTTCTCTACGCAGATAAGGCGTCGCGTGCCGATGATTTTTTTTTTAGTGTGAGTCGCGTTCCCGCACACTGGATCGCTATACGGAAGAGAAAAACACGCTCTCCAAAAAATGTTTTTTTGAGAAGAAAGCAAGTGAAAACTCGCTTCGGGAAGGTCGACCACTCAGGAAGGTTAGTCGTAGCGAGTCTAGACCACGAAATTATGTGTCGACGATCAATCTTCAGAAGCTCGCGCGAGATAGTGCTAATATGAGATGCCCTATCTTTTGATCGGCACTCAGATAAAAACGCGCGTCGTTAAACTTTGTGCGCACGAGATCACAATGAGGGCTCTGTGACACATGATTGTTTGCAACGAATCCTCAGGTAGTTGATCCCACGGAACGTTTATTTTAATGTTTATTTTCGCTACTGAAAGAGTGGTGATCATAACACAGCACGGCGCGCGTAGAAAGATCGTAGTGCAGGCGGTACATTGATTGCATCATATGTGATAGTTTGAGTCCTGATTCGTGAGCGCGCTCACATGGACACTCGCGTTTCCTCCTAGATGACGAGACTAGAGCGAGATGTTGAGGTTAGTTCGCGAGAGGGCACAGAGAAGATGCGCTGAGCGATATGATGCGCTACGAAGTGCAGCGAGAGGAGCAGGAACCGGACAGAAAGGACCAGCGCACGCGTAGTGTGCTCGTTGAAGCTTACGAAAGGGGAAGAATACAGAGAACCCCGGCCAAATGTCGGGCGCGCCGGGCCCCCTACAGCGGCCGCCAGCGTCGCTTAGAATGACAGGGATCGGCACTGCGGAGATCGCCGCCCTAGACGCTTACTATTGTTGTGGCCCCGTCCTGTGATCGCCGCGGCCGCCGTAGATGGGTCCCCGGCGATGCCACGTCGCACTCGCTGTGGTAAATATCCTTGGGCGTCGATCCGGGTGCCTCATACCGCGCCGATACCCGCAGCGTCAATCGGGTATTACGCTCAGCACGCGTGCGAGCGATCGTGGATCGAGAGCCGCCGATGTGTCATATGCACTCTCCTGTCCATTGCAAACCCGTTTTCGCGGTAATTCATTTGTGAATAGAGTGGTGCTAGTTGCGCGTTTATAATTTATGTTACGTTATGACACGCGGCTCATCTTAATGTGACGTATGAGTACAGACGTCCGTAGAGGTTGTGACATAGATTATTGATCATATCCTGGAAGGTTCTGCTAATCTCAGAAGCCTTTGTCTCAATTGTAGCGTTTTGAGTCCACTGATATTTGAAGCCTTGCTGAGAGAAAAATTAGGTAATTTGCATTGGTGTGATAAGGTTGCTGTATAATAGATGAGAGAGAGTGGAGTTTCTGTGTCAAGCCGCTACTATATTTTTGTCAGATAATAGTTTGTTATGTGTCATAGAAGACTTTGTTGACAGACTTCTCGATTGTCAGTTACGTTCACTGATGGGTTAGGAAACAATCTAGAGAGATGCAAGAACCGGTCCGCCTTTCTTTATGGCGTTTGTGTTGCAAATGTTCCTTTGATGTGCCGGCTCCTATCTTACGAGAAAAGTGTGATAGTGAAGATAAGCTCTGCTAGATGTGGTTTTTTTACCGAAGTTATTCAACGATAACTGTGCTTGTCGACTAAAAATGCCTGTATATTGTTTTTCTGGATTGACTCTGTTTGTACGGCGGTTGTGCTGTTCGAGCGTGTGTTATTGGTTTAGTGTTGGTGTCTCTTGACCAGTGCCCTGACTAGTGTAAAGTGGAGTAGGAACGCTATAGTTTAGAGTACCACCAATTTGGTTGCGTTACCATATAAGATTATCCATTCGGCAGTGCATTCATAACGATTGTGGAACTAAGTGGAATGAGAGAAGTTGTAGTAAAATAGATGTTTAATGACTAGTAGACCCGCAATGTGTCTCCACACGTTATCTAATTGTTGTGGTTGTTACTTGTGCCAATCTCTGTTTAACCCGCGTGTGTCACCGCAATTTGCTTGTCTCAGTCGCGTATTGGGAAATGTCGCTTTGTCGTCTGTTTTTTTGTAATTATTGTGTTTGGTGTTTCATCTGCCTAGCTACTCTGCGGAGGATAGAACCAGAAAAATACGTATAGGGAGTTAATCATGAACTCATTTGCGGTTGTTCCATATAAATTAACAACTTTGATGTATGCTAGCGCTACTATGTTATTTTGAGAAAGCGTTTTGTATATACTAGTTTTTCTGCCAGATGCTTGCAGTGACGCTACATTGTTTGACTAGTTGCACTTTCTGCTCGCAGAAGGTAGACTATTACTTTTTCGGTCACTCCTTTTCATAGGCAAGGCTCGCCATACAAGTCTTGTGACTCTAATAGCCTCTTGCTCCGCATAGAGCTCGCCGAGAGATGATAGGCTTGTCACGTGTTTTTGTGCGAAACATATAAGTATATAGAACTATAGTGGCTTTGTCGGGTCTGCACTGCAAACAGATCTGTCCCTTATTGCTGTGTGCTGCCGCTCACAAGTGTTTAATATTAAGCATTAATAACCTGTAAAATTGTTCGAGAGAATACGATATGATGGAAACGTATGTGCTTTTCGAAAAGAAAATGGTTTTTATGGCGTGTGAAACTCTCTGCGCCGCGGATATGTCGCGAAGAGACCCGTGTTTCTATCGCGGCGTGTATTTCCTATGTTGAGGCTATCTATGCATTGGGTGAAACGCAGTGTTGCCTGTGCCGATGTTCTTGTTCTAATGATGTAATGATGTCAAAATTGGTCAATCACAAGAACTCTTTGATTTGGAGAGTGAAAAGATGAGCTCGTAGACCAAATCTAGTGAGTGTATGACGTTATAGACTAGCAGCTCAACGGAATAGCATGTTTTCCGCGCTCATCGACTTCACTCGGATGCACATCATCGCCAATAGAGACTGTCATGACCGTGCGATAGGAGTGAGGGTGTTGTTGTAGGCTTGTGCAACTGTTTTTGGTTAAAATCGGACAGCTAAAATAGCTGACTGAATGGCGGTCATGTGGTGATAATTCAGTTCGACGCCTATTTGAGCGCAGTGTGAACAGATATAGACACAGAGCGCCTCATAGGCTTATTTGGTTTCAGCGAAGTCCCTGTGTCTTAGTGATTTTGACCAGAAATTGGCCTTCCAGGTGAGTCGCAGTAGTCAAAGGTTTTATTGTTATGCGAGATTTTGAGTATGTGCACCACAGAAAAACAGAAGAGACTTAAAAGGATTCCGTCGTCGTGTTACTTTTGAGGAAATCCTCATGCGTGCTAGACTTCAAAGACGCCTCCGTGTCTGAAATTTGCGCGCATTGACGCGTGTGAAAGATATATTGTTTACAGAGAAGACGAAACATATTGAGCAATGTATCGTTCGTGTTTTTCATTCGTGAGAGGGTGATAGGCCTGAGACCAATACTGTCGTTAATCGTCAGTCGATGCATATTACAGATGAGAAGAGCTCACCTTTTGTCGATTCATCTCAGATTCACCCTAGCATCATATGTGATGAGTTTGAAGTTACGTGTAAAGGAGAGTACACTCGTAATACTATCGCGCACACTCGGAGATCTGTTGTTTTGAGTGCACCACCCGGTGAAAATTTGTGTGTGAGAGAATTAGGTCACCTGTTTGTATGTATTTGATTTTGGCGGATAGACATTAAACGCTGTACTTCAGTTGCGCAGTCTCTAAACGTGTCTCGTCTCAGTTTGGAATGATAGCGAATATGTCAGATGCCTCATCACTAGCAGCACGCACTCGATATACCGTGAGTGTGCTCGGTGTAGAATTTATCGATTGGATTCACAAGCGACTGCGCTAAGGACCTGACGAGAAGAGAGACTCTCCGAAGCTAAAAAGCAGGGGCGGTGCGCGCAGCCAGTATCGCTCAAAAACACCCTCAATTAATAAGCGATTCTTTACCCGTAGGCATGTTACTTTATCAACGTGGCGCAGTTGACGCAAAGGTAATCGAGTTGAAAGTCTGATTCTCGCGCGTACCGTGTGACTGTCGGCGTATTGTAGGGCGTCCATTTGGCATCGCACTCCAACTCCTCGTGGATGCATCGTAACTTGTGATCATGCCGAGTGGCCGGGTTTCGGACTCCACGGCGGGCCTGGATCTGCGGCACTCTGGCATACCTTATGTGCCGTGTTCCCCTATATCGTGCTCTATCCCCAGCCAGTCAAAGTGTCTCGTTCCGTCGCACCATCGAAATCAGTAATTCTATGATCTATACTCACCGTTAAATATGAGCCTCAACAACCCCCGATGAGTTTAATGAGGCTCGCCGCGGTGGTTCCCGTACCTCGCCAGTCGCTAATAGATTAGAAAGAAACATCCGGATATGCATACTGTCCGAAGCACGTCTATATACTAAGTTGAGCTACGTTACAGTGCCTTACGGTTTATATGCATCGCGATGGCTCTATGTGTAAAGTGTCTGGAGTCTACTTTAGAAAGTTTCGTGATAGATTCTCGAAGAATATGTGTGATGAACCTGTTCGATAGAATCTAAGATAGTCCACAGTGAAGTATCGGTCATCCACCCCACCGGTTCTTGCGAGAAGAAGACTAGCGCTCGCTCGACAGGGCTTTGTTTTTTGGTTTTTTTGCTCATTTTCTGCTTTAGTTAGTCATGTAAGTGCGTGTGTACTTTTTTTAAGTGTGTAGTTTAATGCGCGGGGTTGAAGTTTCTGTTGACTTGCTTCTCGCGTAAAAGTGTGATTTGTCTTCACGCACGCTCATTTCGTCAAGCCAAGATTTTTGTGTATTGTTCTTATTCCCCCTCAGACCTATAATTGTGTTTTGATTATAGTCCGCACTACGCCGAAATTTTCTATCACTCAGACATTGATAGTTGTTTCCCCCGATTCAAGTCATCATGACGGGGTAAGATGAAGTGTGTCTCTAATGTAGATAGCAGGCATTATGGGTGTTGCCTGTGTTCAAGAGAATAAGAGTTGATTCCGCAAACAGCGAGATGATAGAATAATAGTTTTCCGATTATGAGTGCATCTCGCCTTTAGATTAAATTGGTATGTTGTCCAATTGTTATGAGAACAAAACTGTATGCTCCGTTTGGGATAAGACGCATCTAGAAATAGTTGCGCGCATAGATCCAATTTGTGCCGTAGATGCTATATGCTTTTTTTTTGTAATGTTCAGAATTCATTGTGTGTTCTGAGTATTACATAGATAGAAGTATTCTCTTTGTTTGCTCACTTCTCTCACATAAGCGGGATGAAATCTGACACGGAACAATGTGGCCGCAAATCGGGGTCACGCACTGCGCCCAGCCAAGGAAAGATAAATTAATTTTTTTGACCTTTTAGTTTTTTTCCCATTTTTACAGTGGAAAAGTATAGATAGTTATGATTGTATCAAATTTTCAAATGACCCGGTCCGTCATGGGTACTGTTTAGTTGTTATGTATTTGGTGATCCACCTAATTTCGTTCTTATTTATTACTTGCGACGGCTATCTTGTGATTGATTGACTCATTACCAAAGAGAAGAAGACGACAAATTTATGTGCACCAAGCTGTGCTTTCCGGTTGTTTATCGTATAGAAGCGTCATCGTGTTGCTTCCCGAGCAAGAATTGCAAGTAGTAACCAGTAGTGTGTGCATAGCTAGAGAAATAACGATAAAGACTTCAGGATATGTGTCACATAAATGAGAGTAGCGTTTTCATCGCGCGAATCGATCTCTCTCCTCCCACGATGCTAAAAATTCCGTGCACACACACAGAAGTCAGTCGTATTCGTTAAAGCTACACCATGTGGTCTGCATAAAGGATAAGATTGCCTCTATTTCCGAGGGATCGCTATGAGGTCCTCGGATGCTCCCTGGTTGCGCGAGGAATTCAGTTGGGGTCGAGTGTAGGGGCATCACTAAGGGGGGCCAGAATCAGTACGAGCGGAGAATTGCAGTGGTCTCTAATTGATACTCCGGACCGATATAACTAGAGAGAGATAATTATATCCTCTGTTGCAAGGGCCTGTTTGCTCACGCGGTAGTGGTACGACGTCGAGATGTCCCTCTGCACTCGAAGAAACGAGAAAATGATTAAGTCTCAGAAAGCCGTGTTCACGTTGTTAGTGCTAGCGAGCTTAGATTCCCATGCTCTACCTGTCCTCTAATGTGTTGGATCGTTTTTGGTCCATCTTAGCATCCGATCAGTCGCGGGTCTGACTCCCACAACACACGGATCCTGTGAAATGTCATCTAGTGCACGCTCTCGTATAGTTCCTTCGCTAAAAGAGTACCGTGAGCCGAGACCGTTGCCAAATAGTGTTGCTCGGTATGCTTCCGCGTATCTTGAAGTGGAGCGTCTCGAAAAATGCGCCTCCAAAGCTGCTTGCACCTCAGTAGACTGGAAAAAAAGAATCTTAAATTTGCCGGTCCAAAGTATTCTTAAATCAGAAGCTTGGTTCTCCTGGTGTGTTAATATAAGCTACTTTTTTGCTCTGGACCGCAAGACAATATTTATCGTCTTGGGTATCAGAAGTGAAAAAGTCCGCCATTAAAAGCGCAAGATAGAAAAATAATGTATTTATTGGCCGCGGGCTTAGAATGTCCTCTGCGCATAGTAAATTCGCATGTCTTGAGTCCAAGACTACCTTTATTGTTTCGAGGTATTTGGCGTAGAGTTTGCCACTGGCGAAAAAGAGAAAAGGAAAACGCACAAAGAGGAAATTTATTTGAGTCACGTCTATAGAGATATACTTGTTGTAGAAAAACATGTCACGAACGGAACGAAAGATCAAATAACTATTGTGTCGTTGTCAAGTCGGATTGATTTAAGCTTCTGTAAATCAAGAGAGACATAAGCCTGCTAAGCGTGTAGATGTAGCGTTGATTAGTCCTTTTGAGAATTCGTATCGCGTAAGATTAAATCATCGGTTGAATCAAGCAGAGTACCGCTTGGTTCTTGTTCAATGTTTTCAAGAGCTCTGGGCTCCTAGATCCAATGTTTATTTTTTTTTTTTTTTTTTTTTTTTTTTTTTTCAGGTGTTGTTTTTTTGAGAGTCATAAACTTTTTTGACACTAGCAAGCCCCGTGACGATTGTGGATAACATGAGAAAACATAAGGGGGTGTCCGATCTCAAGCTGTTGTAGGGAAACGAGAACTAGCGAAGGGGCTGAGAAAAGTAAGTCATTTAAAAACACCAAAGGACGAGTGGCAGGGTAGTATAAGAAATCCTGAGCCATTTTCAGAGAGGAGAGATAAAATATAGAAAAGATAATAAGTTAAATGTTAATTCGAGTAAAGTAAAAAAGAAAAAAAAAAATCACTCACAGAAAAAGCAAGATACCAATCGTGATTGATGTGCACCCTCGCGTTGCAGGAGTAGCTCACAAGCGCCGTTGCGATCGCGTGTGTTGTGTAAATAATTGTTCCCGAGCATGTTTGTAGTGTTTTGTTCTGTACAGAGCAGAATGTCGTTGACAACGATACGAGCTGTATCAGCGAAAAATTTTCGCACTGAATTTTTTGTCCCTTGGGCTGTCCCTAGAATGAATTTCGGGTGAAATTTTCTAATCACATTCAACAGGATAATCTGTTGTCTGCACTGTGTAAGCAAAATATAAAAATAGTGTTGTGAGGAAACCCGAAATGTTCTTCAAAGGTCCGTATTGCGTTGTGTGTCTTTCTCACTGATGGGCCGAGAATAAGTGTGACGATAGAAAGAACAATTAATGTTAGTGTTTCCTCTGTTGTTTTTTCGAACTTTTTATTTTTTATTGTTTGTTTTTATCTGACTTCTTCGGTACTGGGATTAATGAGAGGCTACTCTGGATGAGCCGATGATAGACGCCTCGATGTTTGGATGTGTACACGTTTTTGTAGTGCCTTGTTGTCTCCCGATTTGTTTCCACATCTTGGTTTTTTTAATGCGATGTATCTTGTCGCGTAATGTAGCGCACTTTTAATTTCGACGTCGCTCCTTGTCCTTCTTTTGTCAGAGGAAAGCGCTCAAAAGAAGAACATGATCAGAATACAGACGCAGGCGACGAAAAATAATATTGTGACTCAAAGTTTTCGTCCGTGTAAGATGAGCTCATGTCTCTGCAGAGTTGTAAGTTTGTGTTTTTGAGAGGAAAACATCTAGAGAGAAGAAGGGTGTTTGTGCTCACAGAAATCTCGCGAACCATCCTACAAACCTCGAAGAGATACTATTTGAGGCAAACTCATCGAATGAGTTGTCGTAAGAAGGCCAGAAAACCTGTTAAGGGGTGGCGGATTGATAGTCACTAAGTGTCGTGCTCATAGTGCATCAATAGTAATGGTTGGTTGATCAAGAGTGCCAAACGGTTGACAACAGTGGTTTCGCTGATGGTCTCCGGGTGGTAGGCAGAGAACTTTTTATGCATCACGCGATAGTCACACACCTTGGACTTAACTCTGTTTTAAGGGATTAGAAATGTCCTAACGGAGGGATCACATTCTTCAGCATCTTCCCGGAATCCAAGAGTACGCTTGGGGGATGTCTAAAAATGATGTCTCCCTCGGTACACGAGGAATTGATTCCTGTTGGATGATCTTCAGCCCGTTTGATGTTGACGCCCTCTGTTACAGTGTATGTTTCCGGAAGCTGCCTCCAGGTCAGCGTGTCGCTAAGACTAAGGGTAATTGTGACTCAATGTTTTACATCATCGTGAAATCGCTTTCAGTTGGTTTTTCCGTTTTGTTCGCTGTAAATTGGGGTAGAACAGAAAAGTTACACGTCTTTTTTTTCACTGAATTTACTGATTTCAACGACGCCGCGAAGATGACGTAAGATGTTTGGTGCTCTTAAGGACATCCGCGCGCTGAATCTTAAGTCCGTTTATGCGCACACAAAAGAGGTGAAACTTCCGTTTGATTCGAAAAAAATTAAAAGATGCCCTACCTAAGTTATTTGCTTTACCTTGGTGGTGATCCAGTATCAAAAGGCAGAGTGAAAATCTTTGTGTCTAGAGTCAGCGGAAAGAAAGACGCTTGCGTTATCCTTCATGTTTGGTGACAGCAAAGCATTTTACCCTCACTCTCGATAGTGTAAATGACATGGTATCAGCGTCTCTTGCGCCCCGTCAAACTTTTTCTTTGGGCCTGTAGTCGTTAGAGAGGCGTCCTTACAAGTCAGGAGGATGAGAGAGACTGGGTTGCTCAATGTTGCAACCTCATGTGTCCGAAGGTTTGAAAATAGGTTGGTTGAGTCATTATGCGGTGAATAAAGTGTGTTATCAATAATCTGAGTTCCTCAATGTTTGTGTTTAATCTGCGTGTAATACGCTTTTACCTAATTTTGTTTCGCTATTGATGTTCAATTTTTTTTTTTTGTAGGTTCACAATGTAAAAAGTAAGAAGAGGAAGAAGATCAGTTTCCGATTCTTGGCTCACCACCATCGGTTCATGAGTCGTGTAAGATTGAAAAACACGCGATTTGTGCGTCGTAAACGCTGTCATTGCGCGTATCTCTTAATTGAACGCCTTTAGCGTATCAGCCTCGCGCAACGAGCACTGACTTAGAGTCGCATAGATGGACTTCTATCCTGCCCGCTGTTAGGAAAACACACCGTAATCATTCGCATTCGAGTCATTGTAGTTGCCACATTGCTTCCCTTGATAAAAACATGATTTCTGTTTGACAACCAGTATGCAGTTATCGCGATTCTTGATATGGTTTTCAAGAGATTTTAGATCGCTAATTGCGTTACAAAGAATTGTCTGATTATTTTGGAAAATAATATTCTCAATGTTCCCGGTAAATGGGGTTTCTATTCGTGAAGGAAATTCTCCTGCAAACTTGACGGCTCCTCATACGCACGTTCTACCCTATCATGGCAGTATCCGTTAGCGGGCAAGAGCTCCGAATCACCCAGTCAAACGCGCCGGCGAGCTTCAAATTAACGTTTCGGTTATGAAATTTCGGGGGTGGGGCCAAGTAATAGACTTTTAATACATCTAGGCACGCCTCCAGCATGTAACGCATTTCTCAGTGAAGCATCTCTGTTCTGTTAACACAACATTAGAATGGAAATTGCTCGCTTGATATTTAGTGTCATGTTTTATGTAAGGGGAGTATCGCTGTATCCATTCAAAAACATTGTCATTCATTCGTTTTTTTCCAAAGACGCCCCCCTCGCGTTTCTCAGTTTTCGGATGCCGGTTTGATCTTCGTTTCAAGTCTAGACGGGGGACATGTGACGTTTTGACAATATGGCTGGGACTCGTTCAAAAGGAGGCGCTCAGAATGAGGGTTTTGATTGCGAAGAAATAAGATTTTTAGGTGGTAACTTAGTTTGTATCTCATTTCATTTTGTGAAGAAAATAGTGGAAGCATGATCGTGAATAATAATCGGAAGAATCTTTGTTTGTCTAAAAATTTTGTAAATCATATGCATGTTTGAAAAAAATAATTTGTGCTCTGCACTGAAAAAATACAACACTTGGAATCTAGAGTCTTAGACTCTTGCAAAAGACATTGACAAGAAAAAGGCGACTCTTGATTACAAACTCAGCATTTATGACTCAAATATAGAAGAATCCTCAACCTGGTGATAATTAAGTTCTAGGCTCGTGGTGTCTTGCATTTAAGCTTCAAAATCGCAGATGATATCATGAGTATTTTTTAGCTTGTCGATGTTTTTAAGAGTTCGTGGACTCTGATTCCATTGTGTTTGTTTTTTCCAGTGTGAGAGAGCGGAGCAAGAGGATATCCTTGGTTTCTAAATTAAACAACAATTGGAGGAAATATGACAATTTAATCTAATCTCCTAAAAGTCATGTTCAAGTAGGAATTCGCGCACTACGAGTGTTCGTTTAGAATGCGGTTAAAGTTTTTTTCTTCTTTTAAATCTATTCAATTCTGTGCGTTTTTTCTATTTCTGAAAAAAAATTCCAAAAGTAATACTGGAAAATCTCAGATCCATTAGCCATTTCTCAGGCGATAGACAAGAAAAGAAATTGAAGGTTGAGATATTCGCGTGTGCGTGTCCACTCAATTCTCCTCTGCTCTTGTTGGCTAAAAGCTGACTAACGTAAGTTAATGAGCAGAGCGCCTATATAATTCGAGCAGGTCCTCACATCATCACTGGGAAAGACTGCCGTTTTGGCATCAGATCGAGTCCCAAATCTGTCTCATATCAACCTATTAGCAAGGAACAAATAGTTAGCTTTAATCCTAGTAGTATTTCATTGATTCGATTGGGATGAGATTTTTGCTCTATGAAGACAATATCGTGTGCCAAGCCTCTTTATCTTAAAGCACATTGATTTCCTTGGCGATTAAAGCAGAGAAAAAATCGGATTATTAAATCTAGAGTTGTTATTCTTTCTAATGTCCATGTTTGGACAAGAGCCCCGGGATTGTATCCAAGCTACAGTTTTTCCCCATTAAGTGATTTGCGAATGACTCCGGTCATTACAACAGATAGGATATACATCCAGATCGACTATGGACTATGCTATCTTTCATCCTGAGTAAGCTCTGCTTTTGTGAAATAATATGGAAGGTTGATCATTTGGTTCAGTTTTCATTGACTCCATTGAGACATCCTATATAACCGTCAGATTCACAAATCCTTATTTGTAAATGCTTCTTCGCCTAAAGATTTTTTTTCATTCTTCAAAAGAAACCAAACACTTCCCTTCATTAATATTCTCTTGAATTTCAGCTTCCTTGGATCATTCATGTTTGCTTATTTGTTCAGTATCATGGACTCATTGTACACGACTTTTTCCAATCAGGGGATCTCCAAATCCAACATGTTTTCAGATGCCACCAATTATATTTCATTCTTCTTTAAAACTAAACACTTTTCTTCATTGAAATCTCTTGACGCTCAGCTCCCTGATCACCAATGGTTGCTCTTAATTTCGATTTCACTGCCTCATTACGACTCCATACAGTCAGATCACTAATCCTACTTATACATGCTCATTCACCAAACTATTTTTTCATTCTTCAAATTTAAAACAAAACACTCAGCAGCATTTGAATCTCTCTTTTTGTTTTCTGAAATAGATTTACTGTGGCTCTTGTCACCCGGGCTGTAAGCTCTAACAGCTCTCTTTACAGTATTTCTGATGTCTCGCCCCACGGGGCCATTCTGAAAAGACAAACAGTAGCTGGATGCTCGATCAAAGGAGCATTTGAGTGTCACCACCGAGTGCAAAATAGGACCCCCCCTCTTGATTAGCCGTTACTCCTCGTGCCTCAGGGGACGTGAGACACCAAAATGTTTCTTTTAAATGTTAATAGATCTAGCATCTGTGGTAACTCGCTCGAATCCCGCGAAAAACGGGCCCTTTTCTTCTCCGTGGCGTTTAAAAAAGAGGAGCCCTCATTGATGCTCGTTTAAAATAAAGGGCTTACTCTTGTAATTGTCAGGGCGAGGAATCGTATTGTGTCTCGCTTCTCGCTCGCTTTTGTTTCAAACCACTTTCTCCCTCCTCGTTGCATGAAAGTGCATCTGATTTCATTGTCTTATTCCTTTCCGTGTTTCTTTTTTTTCGCTCCGCTTTGTCTCGAATTAACAGTTGCATTCGTGCAGCTGAGGTGTTTGAATGTACCTCGGACATCTGGGTGGTTTTTTATTCCCTCTTCTTATGCTCGTTAATTTTTATTTCGTTTCCCGTAAGAAGGAAGTGGAGTTTCTTATGAGAATATTGCAGTCGACGCACGCCAACATTGGCCAAAGAAAATCACGCAGCCGAGTAGATCATGATGGATCGATTCTCCTGTGGTTACTAGGCTGCGCGCAAGAAGACTGTGGTTTGTTGCTTGTTGTTCATGATGTATAGATGCGCTATCGCGAAACTAGATTCCTATGTATGATTTTTCCAATGAGGTACCTTGCCTCCTCCAGATATTGTATGTCGATATGTGATAATGTTATATAATTGCAACTCGAAGTAGGGCTGCCAAACGGAACTACATGCCTTAAACCCGTATGAGTTAAGGCCCCGAGACCCATAAGAATACGTGCATCACAGGCGCTACATCGTCGTAATGCACACACACAGTTCCATTCGGCAGACATGATATACGTCCAATGAGACAAGAAAATCTATAGTTAGTGTACCAACTGTTGAAAATTCGAAAATATCGTCATTGTAGTAAGTCATCTCACCTTGAAATTAGTTTATTATCTCTTTTTTTCCTACCGAGAGATCAGAAAAATATTTAGTAGCAACTGTATGCTCAATGTGTGACATTAGAAGACTTGTGTCACAAATGCAGGCAGGCACAAAGAACGTTGTGAACTACGAGTATCGAGTTAATTAGTACAAATTTGAGATGTTCGTATGTGGTCAACTCAGTCCGAGTTGGAACACTCGGAGCATCTGTGATCAAATATGACTCTAGGTACTCTCGTGCCCGTTTGTGAAATGACCTATTAGTATACCCCTATCAGAGTATTTACTCGCTCGCTTTAATATGAAGCGTCATGTCACTTGTTTGAATGCAAAATTCAATCGAATACGCATCAAGGAGCTTTCTCCCGTAAACTTTCGAGCTAAAATACCGCTTTCACGGAACTCACGAAGAAGTTGATTCTTTGCAAGTCGGTATTCATCATGTGTGAGTCCTTTTTAAATGGAAAACAACACGCGTAGTGTTGATAGCGATAAAATGAATTAGAAACTATAGAATTGCCTAAAGCACCCCTAGTAGGCAACATGAGCTCGCTGATTCGCATGCAGATTGCTTCGAAAATCGTGCCAATCACAACCGAAAAGAAAAATCAAACAACAATCTTCCAAAGTAATGGGTGTTTATCGAAAACTACTCAGCTGAAGGTATGCTTTTACGATTACCATGCCGTGATGAAGCAAGAGCGCTGTATGAGCCTTCAAACGTTGCCAATTTTTCCCTGTTAAACTTAGAACATGTTTAATCGAACTGTTCTTGAACACTTTTGTCTTCAACTTTTTCGCAGAATCATGGATTGCAATCTAACTTACGAATACGCGCATAGTTTATAGCAGAAAAAATATGGTCATCAATAACTCTTCACAAAAATAATACTTGTATGGGGAGAAAAAGTTAGGCGACCTGCAAAATGCTCAAACGGTGGTTCTGCCTGAGAGACGGCAGCAAGGACCAGAATATGGTGCGAGGTAGTTTCAGCAATAAAAGTGGATCATTCCTTTCACTCTTTTTCTATTAAACTATCTTGCAATGGAACAATTTATAAATTTGGCGGTTATGGCTACCCGGTGATTTGGAAGCTCGTATCGGAAGCACGTCTACGTTCGGTAGGCAGTGAGTGATAGAGCACAATTTATACTTTAACTCAACTTACTTTTATTCACTCGATTTATTTGCTCCAGAACGAGTCGAGAAGCTGTGCCACCCACCCTAGCAACCATATCTATTGAGAAGACTCAAAATTTTAATCTTGCTGACAACGTTGTAGAATTAAACTGATTATGAACTTAGTATGGTAAGTTGTAAAGTAATTTTTTTATAATTCTCTCCTCTTTGCGAACCACCCTCTGAAACTATTGGGAAAGCTTTGATTAAAGTTCATTTCTTTAAAATATCAAGTGCAAGCGCAAATGAAAATATTGACTCATCGCATAAAATGTTGTTTTTTTAAACTGAAGTCCTCAGAAATCCCGAAAGTTCTTATTGCTCAAGACTTGTCACAAGTCATACTTGTAGAATATAGAAGTAACTTGTATCAAAACGAAGGTTGAATATTCAAGGATAAATAGCCGTAACATTTCTTGAAAGCTATCTCCGTATGAAATTTTGTTGTAAAAATGATTGACTTCTTAAAATTTCTAAGGAAAAATGTTTCCATTGTATACTGTCAACTAATCGAATGTTCTTCATTTTTCGTTTATTTTGAGCTTTTTTATTAAAAAATGAAATGGGACTACTACTAATTGCAGTCAAATTTTTTTTTAAGGTACTCTGTTTGAAAAAGTAATTTGATTTATTTTTTGTTTACTTTATCATAATATTTAAAAATTGCTTGTAATATTCATATTTATCATGTATATAATCCTCTATATTGATTAATCATTTTCAAGTGCACTTGAAAATGATTAATCTTAAGATCATGATCTTAAACTTTCAACTCGGATTTTTTCCTTATTTTATCAATTTTTCAAGGTTTCTGCATTTTGCTGGGAGCATGTAATAGTTCGTATTTTCAATTGAAATTAAAGTTATGTTCTTGGATAAAATGAAGAGAACTAATCAGAAAAGAATCACGGCATAATACAAAATCGAGAAAGATTATTTTAAACATAATGCAAGGCAAAATACATTGAAAAATACGATTCCATATGATTGTAGAGAAATGAAACTTCAAGCCTCCTTTTCTCGGCTCATTCATGTTGTGGTTTGGTTCTTTTCTGAATAATTCTTTCCAAAAAGGTTTTAAGGTGTCAAGTCGAAGTAAATAAGATTGGATTTAAGCAAAAAATACCTTTGAATTTATTAAACAACGATTCAGTCAATTTTGACGGGTAACCAAGTCATAAAATTAAGTAAAATATAACAACATTTACATAACAGTGCTTCAAGTATGTACATATAAACAAAGTATTCACAGCAAATACGCAACTAAAAAGGCAGCGAAATTTAACAAAATTAGATCATCATGAACAGTCATTATCATTAAGTCGTACAAATTATCTTTCAGAAAAATAAAATAAATTTCGATGTTAATTTAAAAATACGAATTGAACTGCTATGAGAACAGTAGGAAATATGATGAAATACATTGGATGTAGTAGAGAGTCATGGCTTTACAATAATTGATACTAAAATTAGCGTTTTAGATTATTTCTTATTTGAGTTGTAAGACTTTTTCTAGTAGTGTGCATTTTAAAATGTTTACATTTTAAATTTTTCCCCCTAGCTGATTGCAAAATTTTCACTGTAATTTCGGCTTAAATATATTGTATAATGTTTACAAGTGGTGTTCGAAGAAACTTCTAGCAAAAAAAATTAAAATTTTAAATTGAATAATCAAGTAGGACAAGGTATGAAGCAAACACTAATTGAACACCGGTAGAGAGATTTTTTATAAATACATACTTTGATCGACCCAAATTCTGAAACTACTTTAACATCAAGAAAAAAATTTTATTGCCGAATAATTTTTCAAAATTTTGGACAGCGGTGTGAAGTTTTAAGTTGAAAAAAGAACAAAAAAAACCTACGAAAAAGCCACTTATTTGGTAAAATTTTAGGCGATACCTAAAACAGTAAATGTTGATTTGGCAAGTGAAACATTTGTCGATTTATGAAATCAAGGAGTTTATCTCCTAGAAATTTTTACAATCCTCGTAAAAAATATTGAAATGCAGTCGAGGAAAACATTGAAAGAAGGATGTTTGAACTGAACGATTTCAGCCTCAATTAGTATTTTTAAAACAAAGTCTGATTTCATCAAAATTCATATTTAGCCTTTGCCTAAAACTAAATCACAGGTACAAGGAGTATGCGTCAGAATCCTTAAATTAATAGTTTGGATGTACAATAACATCTATTCTTTCTATGACGTGAAATTTTCGAGAGGGTGAGGTGTAACGAGATATATTTTAAAAGCCTAATATTCCTAACAAATAACATCAGAGATCATACTGTGAGGATAAACAAAATTACATGTACATAATCAGATTACATCGTAGAACCATGCACTTATAGTCAATTTGATTCTCAGCATTTCATAAATTCACAAACTTTTTTAAAAGAAGCTCATAACTCGTACGAAAATGTCACGCCTTTACGAGAATCAAATAGGAGACGGCGCTTTCTTGACTAGCCGCCAATCGAGAATATTCGGACAGTATCGACCAAATGTACTATATTTTCTCACATGTTTTTTACTTTCAGAAGAAAAGTAGGCAAGAAACTTCTTTGAAATTTTTGGCGAATAATCTCCACGTTCAAACAAATGAACCACATTTTGCAATTAGGAAGAATTATTTTTGACTCGTTTTAGTAATAACGCTTATTACATTAGTTCCCCTATGTAGATAGGCGATTTCACAGATGAGCCAAAACTGGTTTTTCTTAGTTGTAAAATGTAGTCCAAATGTGCGACAAAATTTGAAAAAAATTAAACTTGAAATAAAATTTGGAAACGTCTGGTGCCGTTATGTCAGTTCCGACTATCCCTGAACATCCCACACCACAGCGCAATAAAAAACTTAAACCTAATTTTTACATATATTACAGACCTTAAAATCACGTGGAGGCAAGCATCCTCTGTCCTTCTTCCCTCGAGGCTGGGAACATGGCTTGGTTCTGGAGGAAGTACATCATCTGCTGCTGTCGGACAGCAAGTTCCAGGGGGCTTCCAGGGTACGGCGGAGAGGCCCGCTGCCTGTCGTAGGCTGGCACAGGCGTAGGCGTAGGCGCCGCCTTCTGAATTGAAGGGATCGTCGGCGACCCTGCGACGAAGTAGGCGGGGGCGTAGTACTCCGGTAACCTGGGCGCGAAGTACGGCGCGTAGGGTTGAGGAAAAACACCAGCGGGGAACCCAATCGCCCTTCGGAACCCTGTTAGGCGGGTCCGCGAGGCGGCGGTGTTGCGTCGGCGGAGCTTCCCGGTGGTTCCGCCTATGAAGACATCAGCTGCCGAGGCGTCCAACATCCAGTAATTGCCTTTGCCAGGGTCGTCGAAGTTCCGGGCCACCTTGACGAAGCACTTGTTGAGCGACAGGTTGTGCCGGATGGAGTTCTGCCAGCCCTGCTTGTTGTCGCGGTAGTACGGGAAGTTCTTCATGATGTACTCGTAGATCCCGTTGAGGGTCAGGCGCTTCTCGGGGGAGTCGCGGATGGCCATCATGATGAGGGAGTTGTAGCTGAAGGAGGGTTTGGCGGCCTTCTTGTCGTCTTCTTTGGGTTTCGTGCAGTCGAGCGGGGCTGGCGGCGGGGTGGCCGGCTCGGAGTCTGAAGGCGCTTCAGTGTCGCTGAAGGAGGTGACGATTGCCGGGCTTGAAGGATCGGAGGTTGAGGTGGAGTCCTCGAGGATCGCGCTGATGCTGAAGGAGGACTTCAGGGTCGGGCGTGCGACTACCGTGCAAGGCTCGGATTTCTCGGATTTGTCCAGATGCATTTTGGAAGTTTAGATTTCCAAAATCAGGATAAAAAAGTCAAATTAGCGCATTTAGAAGACTTGCGCACACGAAAAATACGTCCGCAAAATGAGCTGATGAACACAATTTGAAACGACGGGATATCTGTTGTGATTATTTGAGTTACGCACAGAACAGACGTGAAGTTTTTTGATAAGGACGTAAAAATGAACAGAGAATAAAGAATGTTCGCAATAAATTAGGAAACAACGAAAATTGTCCGCAAAAACAAGGAGGAAACACAATGTAGAGCGATAAAATGTTTTTGACACGAATCGAAGCACTAAGTGTGAGAAACCACAGCGATACTGTTCTTATCGCACGAAACAGCGCACAAAACGGCGGAAAATGAATAGCTGGAACAGTCGAAAATACGAGTGAACTAAGATTGAAATCACTACGCGTTGAAAACGAAATACGAGTTTCGTTTCAGGAACGACACAAATTCAGGGTTGGAAATGTAAATGTGTTGGAAACACGGTGAGAATGACGACGGATTGCGAGAGAGCGACACCTGTGAGCGTGGTCTCAGCGTGGCTCGAACTGGAGGACTGACTGGCGAGGCTGAGGAGCGGAACCGGTACGGCGGGACGGTGGCGAAGATGGTGCGAGACCGGGAGTCGCGCTCGACGGTGGCGACCAATGGCAGGGGCCCCTGGCGGGTCCGCCCCCACCGAACGCACCTGTCCCAAGAGGCCCCCGCTCCCGGGATACCTGTCGGCCCCGCCCGCTGCAACCGGTTCCAGCCCGGGAGTAGCCTGGGTCCTGGAGAACGGTGCCCGGCTGGAGGTAGACCAAGCTACGTCGATTGCATTACTTTAAAGGGTTGCTTTTCGGATTTTTAAATGTTTTTAAATGAAAGAACATTGGTACTTAAAATCCTAAGTCGCAATCGCGTATACTGCACTGGAAAATAAAGTCGCTTGAATCTAGAGTCCAGACTCTTAATAACATTGACAAGAAAAAGTACTCTTGAAACAATCCGATTTTTCCTTGAATCGAAGAGCCGAGCCTCTTAATTTAGGCGGATTTCCCTCTGATTCAAGCAAAAAGTCCGATTGAATCAAGAGTATTTTCTTTGACAATGTTTTTAAGAGTCTGGACTTAAGATCCAAGCGACTTTTTTTTCCAGTTAGACAAAAGTTACGGGCTATATAGATATACCGTGCGTTCCGGGCTCGGAGGCCGAAAGTTCCGGGTGCTGGAGCCGTGACTTCGATTGCTCCGGGTGCTTAGCCCGGAACTGTCGGCCTCTGAGCCTGAAACGCGGACGGTATTTCTTAATAACCTGTAAGTCCACGGCCGAAGTTTTTTTCTTCAGTTGTACTTTGTAAAGACTTGAATGTTAACTTGATTGGCGATCATCGTTAGAATTTCTAATCTATTGTAACGGTTTTCTCCCGTTTTTCCTGTGATTTTTCAGATATCCCTGATCGCGCATGGAATTGCATTTTAACCGCCACCCGAAAATAAAGTTATTTGATTTCAGCTGAAATATGCTTGAAATTTCCGTCACGAAAGTATAACAACGGAGATTATAATTGCTCACGTGCATACACACGTTTTATCGATTTTAACATTACATTACATTTAAATCCATTTTCACGTAATAGAATGTTAAAATGTTATGCGTAGCACCAATCAAACACACGAGAAAGGTAATTAAAATGCGTGGACTTATTTCTTTTATTAAACTTTCAAAACGAATTTTTCGTTGAAAACGTTTTTGGTATTATCAAAGAAGGAAACTCGTTAGTTAGCCCCTTCTCCCACCACTGGCTCTTTATTTCTCCTTCGCTGTGTTTCTACACATTCTCAAGTTTCGTAGCAACATCTGACTCGAAGGACTGTGACACCTCAGGACTCAATAGCAACGAAAGACGGCCGAGCGGAGAAATGCCTTCAAATGATAGGGTAGGCAAGATTAATCACTTCAGAGTTCGAATAGTTATCTACTCAGATTTTCCCTTCGACCTAGTATGCCTCGCTAAGGGAGAGCGCCGCGCCGTGTGAGCAATCGTATATTGCCAAATTGCCTCTGAAAACTGTATCGTGATGTAAGTTTTCACAGTTCTGCGGGCTGATTACTGAGATTGATAGTAAAACTACAGACAAATAGAAAAAGGAGCGATCTGTTCGTGGAAGCGGACTGCCGCAATGGACAGAGGGGTAGGTAGTAGCAACGGCGACCCGGGTACAGACCTCATAGTTTTATCATAATTATCTCCCTTAATTTTTAAGTAGCACCCGTTTCGACCAATAGGATCGCTCCATTTTCCCTTCGTCTTCTTTTTCTACCAATTTTAATGACCAGCTCGCGGAGTGCAAGTATCGTCAAATTTTACCGGAGAAAATTGGCTCAAACATTTTTTAAATGGACGTATTTCTATCAAACGGAACTATGTGCATTACGACATGAGCCCTGAGACCCATAAGAATATGGGCCCTTAACAGGGCTCACGTCATAATGCACATAGATTTCCGTTTAACAGAAATACGTCCAAATTGAAATGACATTCTCTTTGATTGAAAGAGGATTATTTTAAGGTAAATAATGTGTGTTATTTCAGATAAACGCCATGAGCAAGAGTTTCTTTTTACATTAGTAAAAAATAAAAATTTTCATCGTTGCCTAAGCAACATTTTTGAACCAACAAACAAACATTAATTTAAATTTTTTTCGAAAATAAAATTAAACTCTCCTTTCGTTTTGCGTGGCAATTTTTCCCACCGATTTTTAACTGCAGGACCCCTCGACCAAATTACTTACTTAATAACCGTTGAGAGGACTTACTGAAAAAATCGGTAAGAAAACATTGTATGCCTGACCTATAAAAATGAGTGTCGATACAGTGAAACGAAACTACTCAAGAGAATTTTGTTTCAATTTCAACCAATATTCAAAAATTTTGGCAGTGACTTTTGATAATTGGCAACAATGTACTTGAATCGGATCCGATTCGGATCACAAGGGTAGGGGTGTGGAGGGTGAGTCCGCGGGTCCGGTTGCAATTACCTCTCTCGTGTAGCAGAGGTGGGCGCCTGAGGGCGGGGATGCCCGGGAGGAAAAAAAAAACCTTATCAGAAAATATTGAGATGTTTTAGGAGCAATGAAATCCGATTCCGCGAGGTAATTGAATCATAAAACACGGCCGCGATTATTTATTGGGGCTCCAGTGGCCTCCCCATGCGGGCGCGCTCTCTCGCCCTTTCGTCCTCGCAAAGGGCGAGGGTCAGCCTCGTTTCGACAGAGCGCCCTCCCTTCGTCTTTTGAACTTCATAATTGTAGAACCGCGGAAGGCAGGACTACACTGAAATTAAAAATTTATCTCATCGGAAATCGTCACCTTCCAGGCAAAGTATCACAAGCGCCATGCGACGTTTAAAAATTTCCGCCGCCATTATATTTTTTTACAGAGAAATTGTTCAACGAAGCTGTCCGAAAATTTCACTGAATTTTCTTTGTGCTGCCGATAAAATTTAGTGAAATTTCCAAACAGATTCAACCAACAATTTCTCAGTAAAGAAATAAAATGGCGGCGGAAATTTTTAAACGTCGCATGGCGCTTGTGATACTTTGCCTAGAAGGTGACGAAATGTTCTTAGATTTACCGCCAAGAAAATGCCCATTTTTGGTGAGGTTACTTATGGTACGATAGGGAGGCCCACAAAAAATGAATTTTGGAAATTTATAGCCGTAACCCCCTAAATCGGTTACAGCATGTTCAAAAACACGGAAAATGAAATTTGGGGTCAATCGGACAAAATTAACCTGACGCGGTAACCTTAACCCTAATTGCAAAATGAAGTCCACTTGATAATCTCTAGACTTTAGGACATTCCTTCCAGTGACGCCATCTCATCAAGATCTTTGAGTCAAAAAGACAAGCCATATTCACTCGGGACAGACTTCTGGAGTTTACACTGAAATAAAAATGATGTGATTTTAGCGGAAATATTCTAAAATACCGCCAAGAAAGTGCCTCTCATTCTGGAGCCCCCTATGTGTTTTTATCAGATGAGCCAGAAACGAGCTTGCGGCTCGAGTTAAAACTATCACTGGCGGATGTTTTATCATAAGTAATCGTACCATAGGGTGGCCCACAAAAAATGAATTTCGGAAATTTATAGCCGTAACCCCTAAATCGGTTACAGCATGTTCAAAAACACGGAAAATGAAATTTGGGGTCAATCGGACAAAATTAACCCGACGCGCAGTTGTCATTTATCCCCGCAAAAATAGCGAATTTTTACTGTTTTTCAGTAATTTTTCGCTCCCAAAAAATAAAGTCGGAGGGGTCTGCAAATTAAACAGAGGGCAAAATTAGTTCATAAACTACACCCTAGTGAAGTTTTGGACCCCCTCCATGCTTTTGACCCGACGCGCGGTTGCCATTTTCACGCATGAAAATAGCGAATTTTTGACTGTTTTTGATGATTTTTCCCTCTCGATAAATTAACGTTACAGATGCCTAAATTGTAATCAGAGTGTGAAATTAGTAGCTAAGATGCTCCCAATGCTCCCCTTCTGATAATTTTGACACGCTGCGACGTTGCCATTTTTCTGAGCAAAATCGTGAATTTCGACTTATTTCAATATCATCTCTCTAGACCTAAAAAAAAAACTCAGGAGCCATCGAAAAAGTGAGCTAAAACACGGTGATTATACCATGAGTATCTTTTTTGAAAATTTGGACCCTGTAAAATGTTTTACTCGGCGTGAAGTTACCACTTGGCAAACAGTGGTTGACGGTAATAGTCAATTTTCATACGTTAATGCGCCTTCAATTACATTGGATACTGTGCAATACTTTCGTGGTGGAATAGTTGCATTGGCACCTACAAACCTAACAGGGATACTTCACTCATTGCGCAATGCATGCAGTATCCCTGTTAGGTTTGTAGGCGCCAATGCAACTATTCCACCACGAAAGTATTGCACGGTATCAAATGTAATTGAAGGCGCACTAACGTATGAAACTTGACTGTCACCGTCATGGTGTCAGGGGGTATTTTTTAACGAGGAACTTGAATCTCAACTCAAATTTTTAAAATTCAAAAATCCAAAATGGCAGAAATTGCCAAAAATGTTATCTTGAGACTTTCGAAATCTAAGACGGTTGACTGCCTGCCCCGGAATTGCAAAAGGGCATCACGTGTGTCCAGTTCTTTTAAGTGCTGATGATCCACCTGAAGATACTGAAATTTACCCTACATCTCAAAAAATTCGGCCATGTCACTTTATCCAAAATTCGCGTTGTATTTCATGATCGACCACCGCAAATTTCAAACTCGCTCAATATTCACCTGAAGACATGCATGTCTTCGAGTAATTGCTGAAATGTTACAGAATTTCAGAAGGGCAACACGTCGGTCCTCAGTGCTGAAGATCACTGAGGCTCTGAAATTTTTCTTCAATCACGGAGAATTCGGCAATGCCACTTTGTCCAAATTCGCGTTGTATTTCATGATCGACCATCGAAAGTTTCAAACTCTCCAATATTCACCTATAGACATGCATGCTCCAGCATTGCTTCAAGCTT